>NC_083582.1:71567726-71867726 GCF_027579695.1 Neoarius graeffei | reverse complement strand
CAGAGAAATCCAATCCTACATGCACACAAGGAAATCGAGCTATTGTGTGAGGTACATTTTGCATCCGAGCCACAGGTGGCGCTACATGCCCCATCGTGTTGGTACACTTCCGGTTGTCGTCATGAAGAAGAGGAGTGATTTCCACTTTACATTCACACCACATGTCATTACCACCTGTTGGCTACAAACTGTCCTGCGCAGACCACTGTTTTGTAAGACAACTTATTTTGCACAATTGTATATTTTTCTAAAATCCATTTTTTGCTTACAATTTAACTTATGTCTTAATAAACACACAAAAAGTTCAATTGTTTTTGTTTTTTGTCTCCTTGTTCCTCCTGACCTCTTCTGCTGCTCGCTACTACTACTGTTGTCATGCCGACCGAGGCTGTTGTGTTTCCTGCTTGTGGTCTCGTCACTTCTGGAAGGGAAGTACTGTAAGTAGCTCGACTACGTAGCTCGATAGGGTTACATGCACTAAGTAGCTCGGCTACAATCGCATAATCTAGGTCGCGTAGCTCGATTACGAGAAATCCAGCTCGTTTCAATTTCAGCCGAGCTAAGGTGTTTCCATGGCATTTAGAACTTCGATTTCAGTCGAGCTACGGCAGAAATTCGATTTTCTCTATGTGCATGTAAACGCACTGACTGAAAACAGCTGGGTTTTGGTGTGCATTCAGTTGTCTGGGAAGTGTGCCAAGGACTGCATTGTAGGTGGCTGATAAATGATGTCTTGGACCCCCACCTCTGTTCAGTGATGGCCGTTCTAGGTTGACAAAAATGGCTTCTTTAACTCCTCGCTCATACCAACGATCCTCTCTGGCTAAAATGCGTACGTTGCAGTCCTGAAATGAGTGTCCTTTGTTGTTAAGATGAAGGTAGACAGCCGAGTCCTGGCCTGAGGAACTGGCTCTCCTGTGTTGAGCCATGCGCCTGTGGAGCGGTTGTTTTGTTTCTCCAATATATGAGTCCGTGCATTCCTCACTGCACTGAATGGCATACACTACGTTGTCCTGTTTGTGTCTGGCTATTCTGTACTTCAACAAATAATGAACCCTGAAACAAGTAAGTAAAGAGCCGTGTCTCTCCCCAGGGATTTCAAATAGCATGCTGCTAAACGGTCATTTTGAAATAGCATTTTGCTTCTTGAAATAGCATCAAAATCCACCCTGTATGTTTCGTAAATACATTCAGTCAGTAAACAGGAAGTCGATGTACGACAGACCTTAAAATGGTATGCACGGTATAGAACCCCAAGCTGAGGCTCGCTACCAAATATCAAGTAATTGTGATTTGAAGTTGCTGAGAAAAGTGTTAAGAAATATTTGTAAATCTACGCTACATGTTTAGTAAATACATTTAGTTGGTAAACAGGAAGTTCATGTGCGACAGATCTGAAAATGGTATACACGGTATAGAACCCCAAGCTGAAGTTTGGTACCAAGTGGCTATGAGTTGTATGGCTTGTAGTTGCTGAGAAAAAGGGTGTTTCAGACAGACGGACAGAGGTAAACTAGTATAAAAAACTACAGAGATATCTAAACATGGGGCAGCACGGTGGTGTAGTGGTTAGCGCTGTCGCCTCACAGCAAGAAGGTCCTGGGTTCAAGCCCCGGGGCCGGCGAGGGCCTTTCTGTGCGGAGTTTGCATGTTCTCCCCGTGTCCGCGTGGGTTTCCTCCGGGTGCTCCGGTTTCCCCCACAGTCCAAAGACATGCAGGTTAGGTTAACTGGTGACTCTAAATTGAGCGTAGGTGTGAATGTGAGTGTGAATGGTTGTCTGTGTCTATGTGTCAGCCCTGTGATGACCTGGCGACTTGTCCAGGGTGTACCCCGCCTTTCGCCCGTAGTCAGCTGGGATAGGCTCCAGCTTGCCTGCGACCCTGTAGAAGGATAAAGCGGCTAGAGATAATGAGATGAGATGAGATATCTAAACATAGAAGGGAAAAATGGGGGGGAGGAGGAGGAGAAACACATTCAGCAGGACTCGGTGTTGAACAGAGAAATCAAAAACCCTATGGTATGCTCACTTCATTTCCATGAAGGTAAGAATTCCAAAAAAAAAAATTCAGAACTTAATTCCATCTTAAAAAATGGATTTCAGTGAAGGTGAGGCTGTGCCGAGCCACTGTGCTGCTCATCTTCACTTCACTGTATAAGAATGAGCACCACGCTGCAGTTCTTTAATTATTATTTTTTAAAAATTCTTACCTTCATGGAAATTAAGTGAGCATACCATTGGGTTTTTGACCTCTCCGTTCAACACAGAGTCCCACTAAATGTTTTTTTCCCGTCTACGTTTAGAAACCTCTCTAGTTTTTTTCCCCCTGATGAATTACTTTGGGTAAATTAAAAAAAATCTGATGTCTGTGTTTCATTCAGAACGATCTGCACATCCAAAAATGATGCAAAACCTTCCCATACTGATCAATAACAACTAACTCATCTGAATGAAGCACTACAAGCTGCCTCCTGTCATGGTGGCATAGTTACCGTTGCTATAGGGGTCACATGACGGTGCAAAGCCTCTATGGGGCTGTGTCCATCACACTCCGAGGAAAGCGGTGACTATAGAAACAATGTATTTGAACAGGCGCAGTGACCTCAACTTATTGCAAACGACTGTCCAAGTGGTGCTGGTATACAAAAATAAGCACATCTTCTGACCAAACAATCAGATTTGTGAACTCAACCGTGCTGTGGTACAAGGCTGAGGAACACACTCGGAGGAAAACGCTGTCTGCCCTCTGACACATACAGATATAGAAAAAATTAAGAGATCATTTTTAATGGTGACCACCATGCTAAAACGACAGACTGAACATTCGTCTAACGTTTCGTATTTTGGTTTCATACCACAGCGCTTAGACGTTTATATTAACATGCTCATTTTCTGACTAGGTTTCTTGTTCACAGGATAAGATGCGTTTTCTGTCTCACTCCAAGATAGAAAGAGAAAGGGGCTGGTGAAGGAATGACCGTTTATAGCTGCTATAATGTAATTGATAACAGGAACTAACTTGACTCTTGGATGCTTCTCAAAACTAACTGTACCTATGCGTGGATATATTTACTGTATGTTCTTTAATAGCGACAAATTGTTAGTGTTGGCAATTTTTTCTAGTATAATAGAAAGAAAACACTTCAAACTGGAATGTGCCACTTGTTATTCCAGTGACACAACCTCCTGGTCCTGGGTATGACTTTAAACTGCAACCGGTGGTGAGTCTCAGGTCCGGGAGGACTTGAGTACTGGGGAAAGTGGAGTTTACACCTTAATCACCATTACTCCCAGGTCCGCTCTGACCCGGAGTGGTAGCACCTGCCTGGGTTCCAGCTATGGGTTAAATAGTACATCACCAATAAGGCACAGGCAGCAGGGCGCTTTTTGGTGCGATGTGGCAGATAAACCCAACAGGGTCAATGGCACACCACCATGTGGCATGTGGCATGTGGAAGTGGCATGTGGAAGAGCCACTCAAATGGCCAACGGATGGCATCACTCACTCGGCAAGTCAAGTGTCGGTGCGGGGCAAGTTCCATACCCGTCAGGTCTGTGGCACTTCTGTGCACCACTTGGCATCAGGTCTGGAGGTCCAGAGAGACAACACGATGGGGGCATGACATCGCTTGTCTCACCTTACCGTGCAAGGCACTTCGCTTTATGAGCTGGCACAATCTCATCAGTCTACTCAAGTTAACTCGTCAATTAAATGTTTTGCCTTTCATGACAATCCAGTAAAAGGAAAAAATGTGATCAAGCCTACAAATTTGACTAAAAGATCTTAACCTTAGTAATTAGCTTTCCAAACGGAAACCTGTCTAATCAGCTGCCTCCTAAAGGGAACAGTGGATGTGCAAACATCCACATAATCTTTGAGTATTAATAATGTTACGATGCTCTCATACTACCTGAAGGTAGTCATTTCCGAACGGAAGAATCACTGAATGTTTCCTGCTTAAACAGAGCTAGTAATTTGGACTGTGAGACAGGATTGTGCCTTCTAGCAAGCGCTGTGTTCGTGACATGCCATAACTTCACTTCAAACCGCTCGGAAACTCCCCAGGAAACGTACGTATAATAAATGGTGGAGAGAGGGGGAAAAAAAAGTGTACTAACTGCAGTCAATAATGCAGTGTGAGTGAATCCTGACCTTATATGTAGAAATGATGGTGTTGTTTTAAGCAGCTGGGGTGCATCACTATGATTTTGAGGATTATTGCGATGACAATGACATCAGACCAGAAGTTATCAGAGGAATCCCGACGACAAGGAGTTGATACTCGGTTCTTTTTAGATGAACTTTAGATGTTGTATTGTGTTGGGAATGAAACCTAAACTTTGTGCTTCTGAGACTCTGCAGGATTTGACTTGCCCCCCAACCCAACCCCACACACACCTACCTCTGTCTGGGTACTCTATTAAATATAACTTCACACTTTACTAAAGCAGAAGAACCTGCTTGTCGTCAACGTTCATCATTAAACCGCCCACGTGAACGCCTGTACGTTCTACGGTGCACTTTTCCAGCAACAGGTCTTTAATTATGTACTTGCTCCAATCAGCCAAGACATGAAAATGTGTCTGAAGCTTGCTTTCTTTTCTCTTCTGGAACAGGAAACTTACAGCCTCCAGTTTAGCACTGTGCAGACTGCATGCCTAATTATTACACATACAGGACACTTTTTTTGACGGAATAAAAATGTGTTCTATTCCCTTCTGCCGGCTTTCATTCATTTTTGGTTTGATAGCATGCAATATTGTTAGCATATTGCTTATCCTACGTACTGTATATTACGTCACTCTACCCAATGGAGAATGAGGGTTGAATATGGTTTACGATATTGCATGGTTGTCAAGACATGACGTCACACAACAGAGACGTAAAACTTCCGCACTAGCGAGGGAGCGACTGGGACAATTTATAAACAAAATGGCCACCAGGTTTGGTTTGTTAAATACGGAAGATTCTGAGAGAATTTTGAAAGAGAAAAGACGTGTTGAACGCCCGAAAGGAATGTATAATAATAATAATAATAATAATAATACTGGCTGGCTTTTTTTCTGGTATATCAGATATATTCCATTCAGCTACTCATCTTCAACTCGTTCAATATCATGCTAGCTGAATGGAATATATCTGACATACCACCAAAAAAAAAAAGGAAGCCAATATTATTTCAAATGTTTGCCTTGATAATATTCAAATTTCATAAAATGTTCAAAAAAAACAACAAAAATGCAGCTTATCATCCAAGTCATCCAAAAGTAGCATTAAGTCTTCCATTTTTTTTGGTAGGGTCTAATGGTTTTGTTGATACCAAATTATGTGCTGAAGAAGGATTTCAAGATGGCTGCTGCGACGACCGTTTTTAGCTCTGTGCTGTCTTTAAAAATTGACGAAAAGGACCTCAGTGTGCTGTAAAGTGTCAAAAAAAAAAAGCATACGTGTCTGAGATTATTGCAATGTGAGCTTTTTGATTTGGTTTGACGATTTGTCACAGCACTAAACTGAAGCCAATCGTTTTAAAAAATTTAAAAAATAAGCGCACTCCATGTTTCGAGGCACATCATGTCTTGGCTGATCAACACCGTCTGAGCTAACTGTTGCTTTCTATATGGCGCATATTTAACTCCATTTCCTGTTGAATGACTTCAATGCAGTGCAGACGCAGGGTTTAGATGGAGGCGGTGCTCAGAGGCAGATGTTGATCTGTTTGGCGAGTTCACGCTCCAGATCTGAAATTAGATTATCAAAGTCTTTCAGACTCAGTCTGCATGTAAACGGCGCGTCAAAGTCCAGCGCAAAATCGTCCGTGTACGCCCAGTCCTTCTTCTTCTCCTCTTCCTCGTCGCTCTCGCTGCCTGCCACCTCGTCGTAATCAGCATCGTCGTTGGTCAGGAAGTCCCGCCCACACACGCTCCAGTCGCCAGCATAGCGATTACAGGGTGGGCTTTCCAGACGGCCCCGCCCCCTGCGTGACACCACCGCTACGTCCTGTGGTAACGGCAGCTCCACGCGTAATGATGGGCGATGAGGATAACGCTGCAGGGAATTCTGGGAGGAAGGAGGAGGAGCCTCTTCATCCTCTGAACGGTAGGGTGTTTGATCCGTCCCTCTTCCTGTTGGAACTGTCGGAGAAATTTTTTGTTAAAGGAAGGAAGCATTTACAATCATTTTATTTTATTTTTTAAAAAAGAGATTATACGTTATTACATACACTACCGTTCAAAAGTTTGGGGTCACCCAGAAAATTTTGTGTTTTCCATGAAAAGTCACACTTTTATTTACCACCATAAGTTGTAAAATGAATCGAAAATATAGTCGAGACATTTTTCTGGCAATTTTGAGCATTTAATCGACCCCACAAATGTGATGCTCCAGAAACTCAGGCCAAGTTTACATTAGACCGTATCTGTCTCGTTTTCTTTGCGGATGCACTGTCCATTTACATTAAAACGCCTGGAAACGGGAATCCACCAGGGTCCACGTATTCAATCCAGATCGTGTCTGGTCCGGTGCTGTGTAAACATTGAGATACGTGGATACGCTGTGCTGAGCTCTAGCTGGCGTCGTCATTGGACAACGTCACTGTGACATCCACCTTTCTGATTCGCTGGCGTTGGTCATGTGACGCGACTGCTGAAAAACGGCGCGGACTTCCGCCTTGTATCACCTTTCATTAAAGAGTATAAAAGTATGAAAATACTGCAAATACTGATGCAAATACTGCCCATTGTGTAGTTATGATTGTCTTTAGGCTTGCCATCCTTCCACTTGCAAGTGGTAAGTGACGCGCATGCCCGACATGCACTGAGATCTCACACACAGCGGCTCAGTCCCGAATCACTGCTCGTGCACTTCACTCGCGCGCTCTGTGAGCTGCGCAGGGCCGGAGTGCGCACCCTCCAGAGGGCACTCGCTGTTCAGGGCGGAGTGATTTGGAGCGCAGGATGCCTACGGAGCCGAGCGTATCCGTGTATTGGCGTTGCTGTGTGCACGCGAATCGTGTATTGGCGTTGCTGTGTGCACGCTAATCGTTTTAAAAACGTTAATCTGATGATCCGCTGATACGGTCTAATGTAAACCCCACCTCAATCTGCTCAAAGGAAGGTCAGTTTTATAGCTTCTCTAAAGAGCTAAACTGTTTTCAGCTGTGCTAACATGATTGTACAAGGGTTTTCTAATCATCCATTAGCCTTCTGAGGCAATGAGCAAACACATTGTACCATTAGAACACTGGAGTGAGAGTTGCTGGAAATGGACCTCTATACACCTATGGAGATATTGCACCAAAAACCAGACATTTGCAGCTAGAATAGTCATTTAGCACATTAGCAATGTATAGAGTGGATTTCTGATTAGTTTAAAGTCATCTTCATTGAAAAGAACAGTGCTTTTCTTTCAAAAATAAGGACATTTCAAAGTGACCCCAAACTTTTGAACGGTAGTGTATATACACACATTATTTGGAGTATTGAATGCATCGGAGAGTAAAATTTATACACTGTTGAATTCCTGAAGCGGATTGGTTTGAAGGTTTTGATACATTTTCTGTCACAGCAGCTTGGACAGTGATGTTGGCTGTAATTTTATATCTGGGATTGATATTAATGCTCTCATTCTCAGATATTATTGATTCTATAGTAACCACTCATTCAAAGGGACCTGTCTCAAGGATGCTCCAGATAATCGAAAAGTAAAAAAAAAAAAAAGGGGGGCGCGAGGTTAAACGGCGTTTACTTTGAAGAATCTAAAATATTATTATTATTATTATTATTATTATTTTTAATAAACACTTTATGTCACATAGTTCCCTGTGTTTTCCATATGTTGTTTCAGAATTTTGGTGTTTTTAGTATTATTCTGCAAGGCAAGGCAAGTTTATTTATATAGCACATTTCATACACAGTGGCAGTTCAATGTGCTTTACAGAAGTAAAAGCAAAACAGTAAACAATATAAAATAAAATTACATAAAATAAATGGGGAAGAAAAATAAGAATTAAACAATAGTAGAAATAAAATAATAAAATGAAGTAAAAGTTCAGTAAAAAAAACAGCAGAATAAAATAGAATAAAAGTTAAGTAAAGTTTAAAACATGCAGAGACTGTAAAAGTTAAGTAAAGTTTAAAACATGTAAAGATGATGATATTTATCAGTTAGCAGAAAGCATCTGAAAACAGCTTGGTCTTTAGTCTAGATTTGAAGCTGCCAACAGCAGGAGCATTTTTAATGTCCTCTGGCAGTTGGTTCCATAGCTGTACTGCATAGTAGCTAAAAGCTGCTTCACCACACTTTGTTTTAACAACAGGTTTTAACAGTAAATTTTTCTGCTGCGATCTGGTAGATCTGATCGGGTTAGGCCGCTGCAACATATCAGAGAGGTAATTGGGCCCTGTACCATTTAGAGATTTGTACACCAGCAGCAATGCTTTAAAGTCAATTCTGTAGCTTACTGGAAGCCAGTGAAGGGACCTTAGAATTGGAGTAATGTGCCCTGTTCTTTTTGTTCGTGTGAGAACCCTAGCCGCTGCATTTTGAATCACCTGAAGTCGTTTGATGGTCTTTTTTGGGAGGCCTGTGAAAAGGTCATTGCAGTAATCAACCCTACTAGAGATGAAGGCATGTATAAGTTGCAGTGTAGAAGATGATCATACAAAAAAAACCAAAAACTATGAATGAACAGGGGTGTATAAACTTTTGACTGGTACAGAGTACATGCTGCAGGTTAAATCCAGTCTTAGGTTAAACCTGTATTCAACCAAGATCGAATTGGTGAACCACATTTTGCAGAGGTAAAATGTGTATTCAATCGAGGTTCAACTGTCTAAAGAGATTTTTTTGGGGGGGGATTAAAAAAATAAATGAATAAATAAAAAAAGAAAATGGAAATTTTCATCTTCTCTCACACTCTCTCTCTACCCACTAACCTCCCCTCTCTGGTCCTCATCACTTGGACTCCCTTCCCTTGATGTCGTACCTTCTCAACTACCTCTCTACAAACACTCAACAAATCACAATGAAATAAAGAATTTTTATTGTACTCACCAAGATTTGAACTCATACCCTCCAGATCTGTAACCCACAGTGTTTAGCACTACACTACGCAGGTTAACATTGTAAATTCTCCCATATTTCTTTGTATTATTACGAACATTTGGTCCCAGATTCGCCTCAGCCAATATCTTTAGAGGGTAACAGGCCCCACTCTACCGTGACTATTTTGCGGATGTGTTGCGCAAGCAAACCCTAACCTTAATCATAACCCTATCCTAACCCCTAAGCCTAACCTTCACCCGAACCCTAATCATAACCCAAAACCTAACGTAAACCCCTGACCCTAAACCAAACCTTAACAAAAAGCTAACTGTCTCAAAACATACAAAAATGATAAATTTAACCCAGATTGAATGCTGTCTACATACAGTCCCTTGCAAAAGTATTCCTCCCCCTTGGTGTTTGTCCTGTTTTGTCGCATTACAAGCTGGAATTAAAATGGATTTTTGGAAGGTTAGCACCATTTGCATGGATTAAAGTAAAAAAAAAAAAAAAAATCATCTGACTGAAAAAAAAAAGCTCCATGTCGTTGGCCCCTACCACGTCAGCGATGCGTCAAATTTTAAACGCCGTGTTGTCCATTATCCCCTCGGCCCCTACTTATAGTACATTGACGTAATTTTAACAATGACTAAAGCTAAGGCAAGACTTTATTGTCATTACTGGCTATAAATGATGAAACATCAAGTTTTCAGCGCAAAGTGCAAATTTATTTCAATAATACTTTAGTAATGCACAACAGTGGTTAAGAGAAAAGTGCAAGTGCAGTCGAACTTGAACCATGCTTTCAAAAGAGTGGAACAGAAAGAAAAATAGGAAAATCTGTTGAAATAAAGCCAGGAAACAAGAAAAGTCAAGTGAAAGTTCACTTTTTCTGCTTCTTCGCAGTGAAGCCAAAGGCATCTAGTTTGGCAACACCTGATGCCTGTTTTTGTTTCTTTTTCCTTGGCACAGCAGCAGGAGCTTGCCATTATCGCCCATTTCATTTCGCCAAGCCCATCTCCACTTATTCTTTACCATTTTGTCGATGTCTGACACATCTGTGCCTTCATTTAAAAGAAGCGTGTCCATGTTGGCAAAACCGAAAGTAATTTGACGCACTCTAGTGATGGAAATCGAAGGGCCTATGTCAGGTGGCCTTATACGCAGCACTCAAGTTGAGGGGGGATGTGGGGGGAGGCATCCCCCTTCTGAAATAAAAATCTCAAATCATCCCCCTTATAAAACGGCCATCCCCCCATCACATCCCTTGGGCCATTTTACCAATTAATGTGGAAATTAGCCTACTATTATTTTAACAAATATTACTACCATTTCAACATTAGAGGCTTTGCGCAGTGATAGCCTACATGTAGCCGGATAAAAAAGACGCATATTTATTTATTCGGTTGCACCTCTCATTCACACCTACAGTACCAGTCAAAAGTTTGGAAATGCCTCTAATTCAGTGGTTTTTCATTATTTTAAAATTTTCTGAATTGTAGATTAATACTAAAGTCATCGACATTATGAAGAAATATATATATGGAATTATTTGGTAAACAAAAAAAAAAAAAAAAAGTGTTAATCAAACCAGAATATGTTTTATATTTTAGATTCTTCAAACTAGGCACCTTCTGCTTCGATGACAGCTTTGCACATCTTGGCATTTCCTCAGTCAGCTTTACGAGGTAGTCACCTGGAATGGCCTTCAGTTTACAGCTGTGCCTTGTCAAGAGTTAATTTCTTGAATTTCTTGACCTCTTAATGTGTTTGAGACCATCAGTTGTGTTGTGAAGAGGTAGAGTTGGTATACAGTGAATGGCCCTATTTGAGTCCTGCTCTAATCCATATTATGCCAAGAACTACTCAACTAAGTAAAGAAAAACGACTGTCCATCATTACTTTAAGAAATGAAGGTCAGTCAGTCTGAAAAAGTTTGGGATGAGTTGAACCGCAGAGTGAAAGCAAAGCAGCCAACGAGTGCTCAGCACCTCTGGGAACTCCTTCAAGACTGTTGGAAAACCATTTCGAGTGATGACCTCATGAAGCTGATTGAGAGAATGTCAAGAGCGTGCAAAGCTGTAATCAAAGCAAAAGGTGCCTACTTTAAGAATCTAAAACATATTTTGGTTTGATTAACATTTTAAAGTTTACTAAATGATTCCTTCCTTTGACTGGTCCTGTATACGGAGGTTTCAGTCACTGAAAACAGCTACTTTCGCAAACTCGGGGTAGAGTGGAGATTTCTGAAAACTCCATCTTCAGACACGCGTGTAAATCGGGAAAACGAAGCGACAGTGGGCGAGAGGGCGCGCGTGAATATAATGAGTCATAGGCGTGAATCTTTCACCGAATGCCAACTGTCCCGGTTCTTCATGAAATCGCACGCGCACGCACAAATTCATTAGGTTAACTTTCAAATAACTGTTCTTGTGCACTTGCGACACCGGAGCCACTTTCCTGAATTTTGAGCTTCGGAGTATTGGCTTCCACTGTTTTCTGACCTTTTGTGCTGAGTGAATGAGACACTTCATTACACTCCACTGACTGACTTCCAATTCCGGACTTTTTTGAAAATGTAAAATATAGGCCTACGAGATGTTTTTTTGGGACTTAATTTGCGTTGGTCCTTCACTATTAATTTTTGAGACTGACGAGGCACTAAATACTGTGGAATTATTTTCTCCTTACTATGAAGCTTGGCATCTTAAACAAGTGTCGGGAAATCTTGCAGCCCGACTCTGCAGCCTCCAATATTTAAGCGAACTGCTGAAACCATAATGTTTAAAGATTAAATCGTAGGCTAATCAAACCAAAGAAAAACACAGCCTTTCCAGAACATTGTCTGCCGAAGCCTGTTTAACCTACAAAAGGCTTAATAACATAGATCTTGCTGCGGCTTCAACAGGGCTGTTTAGATTTTTTTACCTGATCACATTTCAATAGGCAAATATCATTATTATTATTATTATTACTACTACTACAATAGGCAAGTAGTTGCCTAGTAGTAGGACAGCCAGATTGTTTCATCAGTGGAGCCGCCATTAAAAGGAAACTGATGCGGAGCACCGCGGCTCGCCTCGGGGTGAATCGCGTCCCGAGGCGTGGGGCTGGCCTGCCCTGGCAGCGCTGGTTCGTTGGGGAGAGGGCAGAGGTCGCTGGCTGCCAAGTTTGGAGAGGCTGGGACCTCCCCTGGCCAAGTTACAAGCGTGCAAAGTCGGGCTGGAGCCGCCGATAGAAACGAAACTCAAGCCGAGCACCGCGGCTCGCTGCCTATGCCAAGCCTCCCCGGGACTAGACAGTAGCATAGGCTGTATTTATTTATTTAGGCCTATCTAGCGCAACAACTTATTCCTTTACATATACTCAAACATAGCACAAGAAAGGGTTCAACAACAGGCAATCACAGCAGCTTGGTGAAGTTCTAAATCACGTCGGTGTCAGACCTATGGGCCTACCCCCCCCCCCCCTTTTTTTTTCTTTGTCGGATCTGCATCAATCTCATTATTGACCTTTAGCGCTCCCAGTTGACGGAAATCCGTCGTAGCGACGGAAAACTTGAATCCATGCATTTGATTTACACAACAAGCCTACCACTTTAAAGGTGCAAATTGTTTTTTTTTTATTGGGACACAAACAATAATGAAAATGAAAAAACAGAAATCTGGAGTGTGCATAAGTATTCACCCCCTTTCGTATGAAACCCCTAAATAAGAGCTGGTCCAACCAATTCACTTCATAAGTCACATAATTAGTTGATTAAAGATCCACCTGTGTGCAATCAAAGTGTCACATGATCTGTCACATGATGTCTGTATAAAAGCACCCTGTTCTGGAAGGACCCTGACTCTGCAAGACTACTAAGCAAGCAACATGAGAACCAAGAAGCCTCCAAACAGGTCAGAGACAAAGTTGTGGAGAAGTATAGATCAGGGTTGGGTTATAAAAAATATCCCAAACTTTGAATATCCCACGGAGCACCATTAAATCCATTATAGCAAAATGGAAAGAGCATGGCACCACTACAAACCTGACAAGAGAAAGCCCTGCCCACCAAAACTCACAGACCGGGCAAGGAGGGCATTAATCAGAGATGCAACAAAGATACCAATGATAACATTGAAGGAGCTGCAAAGATCCACAGCGGAGATGGGAGTATCTGTCCATACGACCACTTTAAGCCGTACACTCCACAGAGCAGGGCTTTATGGAAGAGTGGCCAGAAAAAAAGCTATTACCTAAAGAAAAAAAATCACGTTTGGAGTTTGCCCAATAGCATGTTGCAGACTCCCCAAACACATGGAAGAAGATTCTCTGGTCAAAGGAGATTAAAATTGAATTTTTAAAAAAAATTTAATTAGCTTTGCCATAGCGAGATATATACAGACATTAGGGCTGGGAAACCACTACAGCTTGCACCAATTACAGTGGCCCCATTGTACTTAATCTGCATGTCTTTGGTCATCATGGGAAATACCATGTGCAGTGCAAACCCAACACCTTGAGAACACCATCCCTACAGTGAAGCATGGTGGTGGCATCATCATGCTGTGGGGATGTTTTTCATCTGCAGGGACAGGAAAGCTGGTCAGGACTGAAGGAAAGATGGATGGCACTAAATACAGGGCAATTCTGGAGGTTAACCTGTTTCAGTTGGCCAGAAGTTTGAGACTGGGACGAAGGTTCACAGTCCAGCAGGACAATGACCCTAAACATACTGCTAAAGCTACACTGGAGTGGTTTAAAGGGAAACATTTAAATGTCTTGGAATGGCCTAATCAAAGCCCAGACCTCAATCCAATTGAGAATCTGTGGCATAACTTGAAGATTGCTGTACACCAATGCAACTCATCTAACTTGAAGGAGTTGGAGCAGTTTTGCTTGAGGAATGGGCAACAATCGCAATGGCTAGATGTGCTAAGCTAATAGAGACATACCCCAAGAGACTTGCAGCTGTAATTGCAGCAAAAGGTGGCTCTACAAAGTATCGACTTTGGGGGTGAATACTTATGCACACTCCAGATTTCTTTTTTTTCATCTTAATTATTGTTTGCGTCACTATAAAACAATAATTTGCACCTTTAAAGTGGTCGGCATGTTGTATAAATCAAATGGTTCTAACCCTCCAAAAATCCATTTTAATTCCAGCTTGTAATGTGATGAAACAGGACAAACACCAAGGGGGAGGAATACTTTTGCAAGGTATTGTATTTAACCTGGGTAAAATGTGGTTCACCAATTCAGCCTCGGTTGAATACAGGTTTAACCTGAGAACGGATTTGACCTGCAACGTATACAGTATACTACAAATCACTGATACTCTATAATCACTTAAGGATTTAATTTGCACTTTAAAAATCTACCTCTTCCCTTTTTCATTACACATCTCGCATTCACTGTTTATGCACTACTGTCTGTCTATTGGCGTATTTTTTATTTTTTTTAATTTGTACAGCCTTTGTGTTGGTATAATTAAAAAAAAAAAAGGAATACAAACAAACAGACAGAGCTGTCAAGGATTTCTTGTTATGTCTGGTACAGATAAAAGTGTGTATAATCGCATTAACACGCACACATGCACGCAGCATGTTTTGTGCTTGATCTGCTGTACAAATCCTCCACAGCTGGACAGAGAAGCCCAAAGTCCAGCTGTGTGCACGAGGCATGTGGCAGGAATAAAAACAGCAGCCGTTATCACTGACAGGCGTGAAGTGTTTAAGCAACGCTTTACCAATTAACACTCATGTCGTTCAGAGGGTCTGAAAGCAGGCCAACAATATTAAAAAAATAATAATAATAACTAAATAAAAAAAGCAGGTGTGCGTGTGGATGTTATTTCACTGCAGGCTGATGGTCATTGTGCGATTTCGGAAGCTGCGATGAAAGACGTGAAGTGAAAGATGTGAAGCTCTCACTCACTCGGCCAGAGCTGCAGCAGATAGTGCAGAGCCTCGATGTGCCGCTTGAAGTCCACAGCGCTGGCCATCTCCATGCTCTGCTGTGTGAAGCTTCTTCCTGCCAGGCTGCTTCCGGGTCCTGCAGGGGCTGATGGGAAAATGGCAGGCCCCGCCCCTTTCCAGGAGTCCTGCGTTGGAGTGAGCAGAACAGGACCGAAACACACAGCAAGGTTCTGACATGTCATCAGATTACAGTCGCTGAAGGAGGCCACCAGACTCAGATGATCCAACAGGAGAGAGAGTGTGGCCTGGAGAGAGTGCACACACACACGATCAGGCATAAGAGAACAAACACTCACTCGCACACCGTGACAAACACAGACTGATTGACAGATACAGTACCCGCTCTGGTTCAGGTAAACACTGCAGCAGGGTGACGGTGTTGTGTGATCTGTGTGTGTCGTCATTCCTGCTCGCTGGTCTCACACACATGGCCTCCAGGACCACCTCGTACAGAGTCCGTGTGATGAGCGGTGATGGCAGCTCACGCAGATAATCCTTCAGAATACCTGCAGACATAGACTCTGACTCATCACGCTGAGGAACTCGAGCTGTGTGTGCTCGTGTGTGTGCGCGCGCGCGAGTGCGCTCACCTGTAATGACATTGATGTCAGGGTACAGCTCTTCATCAAGTGCGACAGCCGCACTGTCCTTCTCAAACGCATCACGTAGCTCCTTCTTAACAGCCGCAGAGCCACAGAGACGATACAGACCCACAACCTACACACACACACACACACACACACACACTCTCAAGCATCTTGTATGTAGTGGAAGTTCATTATGTCTAACTGTTTAAGTATTCTTAAGTTCGTTTCTTAGACAAGGATTTTAAGATCGTTACCTTGTTGACAGAATCTTCCGCCTTCCTCAGAACTGTCACCAGATGTCAGGTGGTGACGTGCCTTATCAGCTGATGTTACGTTACGGAGGCGTGAACGTCCCGCCCGATTTGACAGGTAGTTCACGCCTCCTGAAATCTAAAATCAGCCATTTCAGACTACTGCAAACGACAAAATCATATAATGAATTGGGAAGAGGCCAGTCATTCGCGCTGAAGAAAACAGATACCAGCGTTGGATTTTAGAGGCAGTGGAGATACGCAAACGGGCACAAAGGACGATGAACCGGGATGAGGGAGCGTACGCGCTGTCGCACACCTGGAGCGCCGTCCTGGGGGAGCGACCTGACAGAAGGAGGCGGGACGTTCACGCCTCCGTAACGTAACATCAGCTGATAAGGCACGTCACCACCTGACATCTGGTGACAGTTCTGAGGAAGGTGGAAGATTCACGCTGAAACTGTCAACAAGGTAACGATCTTAAAATCCTTGTCTAAGAAACGAACTTAAAAATTCTCAAGCATCTTGTAGCTGGACCTCCTTTAAGTGTAACATAAATTCCCCTTCAGTGCAGATTTATTATATACAATATAATAATAAATTATACAATATACACAACAATATTTTGTTTATTTATTACAGCTATTCAAGCCATAGAGTTTAGATTCAAGTTGATATTATTAAGTCTACTTGTTTTTGAGAGAGTTACCAAGTTATTGTTTGGATTAAACCCATTCAATTCAAAGTGCAGTCAATAGCTAGCTAATAACTAGATAAATATAAAATATTAAAGTGCATATCATGGGTAAATTCAGGAGCAAGATCAATGTAATTCTCCTATTTTATATTAAACTTTGGTCAAATATCTGTCACATTTTGCATTTTGTGCAATTTCTTTTTCCCTTGCGCAATACCAGAAAAATTCAGTTGAAATCAAGCCATTTGAGGCGAATTGGTCCGCCTCTGAAAAAACTTGGCATTTGGATTTCCTGGCAAACATTGATTTTCGTGACGTCGCGTGCGGGACGCCTCCCTCTGAATCCTACATCAGCACTGGTTTGTTTATGAGAAAACGACCTGGTGGTTTTCTGCAAATCTCTTCAACGTTATCGCGTAATTATTAAAATGGTTAACAGATGTATCGTCGGAGGGTGGAGCAACACCAATCTTGATGGGATTAGTACTCATCGTTTCCCAAAAGACCGGACAATGAGAGAGAAATGGGAGCGCTTGGTCTACACAGGCTGTGCACTGAAACCGTGCAAAGCTCTCGCAGCCTGCTGGCGCTTCCGCAGGTAACGTCACGAATCTGGCTCCAGACTCCCTTGGGATTTTTCCAGACGCGTTTTATTTTATTTTTTTCTGCTGTAGACAGATGGTCTTGTGCAAAATTACCCTTCTGGATGAGTGTGTAAAGGGACATACTTTCATATAAAAAAAAAATAAAATGAAATTGGTCCAGAATATGCACTTTAACGCTAGACTGCCTTTCAGATTTTTCAAGTGTAGGTCGTAAAAAGAATTTTCCCCGACACGCAATTATTTTTCTTTACTGGATCCGAAAGCTACTGAATTTGAAATCACAGGCTTCCAAAACTTTTATTAGTTTTTTTTTTAAAATAGAATAATTAATAAATTTAGATCCACATGGCCCTAAATTCTCCGCTATTTTTTCCTGCTTCACCATGACCCAATACAAGATACTACAAAATGCATGACGTGGTGGGCATTCCCTGTTCGCGCAAGACATTGTGGGATACAAATTTGAAACAGGAGAGAAAAATGGAGGATGTGAGTGTGTGAATGAAACATGAAAGACCGACTACAGTAACGGAAAGAAAGCGAGAAGAAAAGACGTTATATACGAAGGAAAGGAAACGCAGGACCAAACTAATAAATATCGGCGCTCAGCGAGCACCTCGGTGTGATCAGCTGTTCGTTTAGCGACAGAATGATGGAACTGTCAGTGCACGCTCAAAGGTAAACCTGCGCATGCGCACACACACGGACTTCCTCTGTCTGCTTGACTGCGTGAAGCGAGCGATTTCATGCACATTATTTGCTTTAATCCCCTCAAATTAAATAACTTCCCAGCCACAGAACAGAATGGCCTGATATTTTGTGAGATATTACAGAACTAAATTTCTCTGATTTTATGAAATCGAAAGGCCATCTAACTTTAATGTCGATAATAAATATAAAAACTAAACTATGGGTTGGGATTTTCACTGCTGCAACTACACTGCTGGGCCAAAAAAAGTCACCGTTTAGATTTAAATAAGCAAATACATAAGAGCCTTTGATTGGATAATTACTGCAGTGATTAATGTGTTTCAGCTGGCAACCATTCTTTTAACCCTAACTGATGCAGTGAGTAGCTTCTCTCTTTTTTTTTTAATAAAAACAACCATGTCAGATGATGTATTCCATGCTCACTGGCCTGCATCAAGCAAAGAAAACAACTAAGGAGTTGCTGAAATGACTGGAACTGGGTTAAGAACTGTCCAATGCATTATTAAACCCTGGAAGGATAGAGATGAACCATCAATTACATGGAAGAAACGTGGTCAGGGAAAAAAATGATAGAACTCACGGCTATGTTTAATAGTGAAAGGAAGATCATTTCCACTTTCACGATGCAATGAGAACTCAGAGGATCAGAACTAAACAGCTGCGTGTCCATAAGATTGGAACGATTGGACTCTGGAACAATGTCATGTGGTCCGATGAGGTGTGTCAGGGTAAGACGGGAAGCTCATGAAGGAGTGATGCACCCATCATGCATCGTGACAAGCCTCTGGAGGCAGTGTGATGATCTGGGGTTGCTTCAGTTACATCACATGACAGGCATTTAGCAGACGCTCTTATCCAGAGCGACGTACAAGCATGTGTGCGCACACACACAGAGCGCTGAGGGAGGAGCTGGGGGTTCGGTGCTTTGCTCAAGAGCACTTTAGCAATGAATTTTTCCTGCTGGTCCAGGGAATCGAACCAGTGACCCTTAGGGCCACAGGCTGCTTCTCAAACCTTTAGACCATGGCTGCCCCATGGCGACCTGAAATGTACTGAATGACCAGGTTATCACCACAATGGATTTTTTTTCCTCCCTGATGGCACAGGCATAAAATTAAAGGGGAACTGAAGGCATTTTTATTTTTATTATCAAAATTCTATTTCTCATTTTATTAAATATCGGAATGCATTTTTGATCACTATTTTATCACTGCTATAGCAAGTTATGAGTGTTTGAAATATGCTCTGTAATATATCAGTCCATATGTCAAAGCAATGGCCGTAAACAAGATTTGCTGAGACCTGTGCGAGACATCGTAGGACGGAAGTAAAACGTACAGCGGAAATCAAAGTGACCGACATCTGCCAATGTTGTCAAAAGACGCGCGCGCCCTCTTTCGAATGCTGACGTAATCAAGCCGGAAGTTTTCCCTGTGTCCGAAATCGCTCCCTACTCACTATATAGGGCACTATATAGTAGGGACGCCATTTTGTAGCGCTGTCCGAAACCTTAGTGAGGATTATGTGTGAAATGCGCCCAGTATAATATGTATTTATCACAAAAATACATGCATTTATTTATTATTTTGAAAACCCACCAGCCGCCTGACCCGGCACGTTTTAATTGTGCGACAGTAATGACGTAAATACCAGCGCGACGGACTTGTCCTTATCCTGTCGTCTTTCCATCTCTTCTCTACTCCACGTTGGTTCGAAGTCATATGGAATAATCAACATCACTGATGAAGCTGGCAAATCTTGAAATTAATCTAAATTGGAATGAGATGGCGATCTGGCCGCTGTGTAAACAGTTTTCAAAATGGCGGCGCTGACACTTCACGTTTGAAGTCTCGCACAAGTCTCGTGAAGATCGCGCGGATAAGCGACGCCTGCTGTGGACCAAACGAACTATATTAGGCATGGCTAAAAACCGAAAAGGCCGATAAGTGTCATGTAATATGCCAATACGAGTCACGATATAAGGTGAATAAAACCGAAAATGTAATTGAATAGCACGTTAATTAAGAAATAAAGCTAGTTTAAAAATGACTTCGGTTCTCCTTTAAGGCCCAGATTGTGAAACAGTGGTTCAGGAAGCGTTTTCACACATGAACTGGCCATCACAGAATTCCGACCTTGACCCCATTGAAAGTCTTTGGGATGCTGGAGCAGACTAACAGAGTGGTTCAGGTCTCCCAAGACAAGATCTCGGTGAAATTAAAAACAACTCTGGATGGAAATGAACGTGACTTTGCATAAGGTTGTCGAAACAAACAATGTCATAGCAAACGTGTGCCATAATCAAGGCTAAGGGCGGTCCGACGAAATAGTGTGTGTTCAAGTTTTTTTTTTCCCCCCCCAAATTTTACCTTGAGTCCCCGTTTTTCAATCTCAGCCACACATTTCTGTATGATGAGAGGCACTTTGGGAACGCAGGCCTCTTTCTCCACCAGGTGGCGCAGCTCTACGGCAAACACGGAGGGGGGAGGCAGCTCGCTGAGGCGGGGCGTCGGCGCCGCCCACTGCTCCAACAGGGTCAGCTTCACATACAGCAAACCCCTCGGCTCCAGCTTCACACACAGCTGCTGAGTCCGGGAGGCTGGAGGGAGGGAAAAGGGGTGAAGATAAACAACCAGAAGGGCAGAATGGGGCCAAAACCGAGGGAGCATAAACTCACGAAGACAGACACGAGATCCAGTAAAACATCCTCTCTCACTCTAAATCCGAGCTGAGCACTAGCACTTTCACGATTATGTGAAAAAATATATAAAAATAAATAAATAAATAAACAAAAATAATACACAAGTCCTGATTCCCCATTTGAAGCTCATGTTAATCATTTCTCAGATTTAAATTTGTGTGTAAAACAGTCAGGATGTTTGTTTAGTTGGTATAGACACCAAGCGAGATGACTAATGCCCGGCTAAAACCTTAAACACCACCAGCTCTGCCAAAACTCACACGCTTGTTGTTGAGGTAATGCTGACACTAAATACCATTCCTATACATCTGGTTCGAATTGCATGCGACGTAAATGGAGATTTAACATACTGCTGCATTTAGACGAAATATATCAACGGCTCATGTGGAACCTTGCGTTTACAGCTCGCTCTCTGTGTACAACTACAGCCATCTCGGGAGGGGGGACGACACCGAACCTTGCGGCAAAAGTATCAGGTCTTTAACAGCTCTATTCTTGGATCGGATTTTGTTTTAACAGCTCTCGGATTTTAATTAAACCTTGGCAGGGTCTTATTCAGGATTCGGGGTTATCATGCTCCCTTTATTTTACTCATCTGGTGCGTCGTCGGTTATCATGTTCCATCAGAAAATTCCACCTGGTAATCTGAAGTTCAAAGGAATGATATTTACAAGACACCAATTAACAGTTATTCCACTCAATCTCGTCGTACATGAGCTCAGCTCATGGACGACGAGATTGAGTGGAATAACTGTTTTATTCTATCCACACTCACTGGATTTTGAGAAGCATTTTTATTTTTACTTTTTGTTGCAAATTCGATAAATAAAACCTTTAGACAAAACGTCCGACAAAATCATTTCCGCTTATAGCGTAAACAAGCCGGCAAAATTATGGAATCAATTTTGTGCCAAAATGTTCATACAATACTTTTGAAATATCAAACAAAAATGACAAATCAAAATACAAAAAAAAGTCAATTTTTTTTAGACTGGCAAACAAATTATTCGTGTAATCGTGCAAAATATCAGTCTATTACTCTTCAGAAACCTTTTGTTCCGTGTCTTTCTCAGTTTTGTTTGACGTAATTTATTTTGGTTGTGTTTCCAGCTTTCTCATTTGCGCTCCCTGACTTTTTGCTTGCAGTTGTGGCACAAACTTCACGTGTGGGTGGGCTGTCCAGGAATGCATTCCCATTGGCTAACTTGTGTTTGACTGACAGCTACGCTAAGCTATTCCCCAGAGGCTGTTGCGGCCATTCCCTACTCGGATTCTGGCGGACTGTTTGCTGAGTGACCGATCCATTGACGGTAAACAAGGATGGAGTGGACTTCAGTGGCGACTATGATATTGAATTAATTCAACAAAGTGTAAATTCAATATCATAGTCGCCACTGAAGTCCACTCCATCCTTGTTTACCGTCAATGGATCGGTCACTCGTCAAACAGTCCGCCAGAATCCGAGTAGGGAATGGCTGAGCGTAGCGGTCAGTCAAACACAAGTTAACCAATGGGAATGCATTCCTGGACAGCCCACCCACACGTGAAGTTTGTGCCAAAACTGCACGCAAAAAGTCAGGGAGCGCAAACGAGAAAGCTGGAATCGCAACCAAAATAAATTACGCCAAACAAAACTGAGAAAGCCGCGGAACAAAAATAAAAGGTTTCTGAAGAGTAATAGACTGATATTTTGCACGATTACACGAATAATTTGTTTGCCAGTCTAAAAAAATTGACTTTTTTTTGGTTTTTTTGTATTTTGATTTGTCGTTTTTGTTTGATATTTCAAAAGTATTGTATGAACATTTTGGCACAAAATTGATTCCATATGAAATGATGGTAGCGATTTGTGGAAAATGCGATAATTTTTGAAAAAAAACCCCATTCTTACCATCAACCACTTTTATTCCATATTTTGTTGCTTTTTTTGGGTTTCATTTTTGAGTAGAGTTTTTATTTCGTTCTCGGTTGGTTCAGCAACACGCTCTGCCATTTCATTTTTCCTCTACTCACGGTATACGAGCTGATAGCCTAGTAGTAGAGTAGCCAATCAGAGCGTGCGATTGCTCATATCTAGTGAATGTCAAAGAAGTCAAAAGTCTCTCTCGTGCCAGGACCTGGTCTTCCCAGTACCACCCAACTCCTTGAGGTGCATGGGTGCGGCGTCGATGTCCGTTTCGGAAGCCCTCAACCCCTCGCCTATTAACCGCAAGGGTTTGACTTCCCGACTCGCATCTGTATTGCAGGGTGTCTTGCCAGATGGCAGTAGGCACCATTTTTATGATGGTCTTTGGTCTGACTTGACCGCGACTAGAACTCATGATCTCCTGGTTGAAAGGCGGACACGCTAACCACTAGGCCAACTCATGGTTACCCAGTGAATGCGGATAGAAAAATTAATAATTATCCAAATTCATTCAACATGACAAAATTAAGGCCTCTGCATACTTCCTGCTGGCTTCGACAAACAACATGACGTAACTGCAGCGCGAATGAACGACATGATGAAGCTTTGCTCACTTCACAGACGAACCGGTTATGTGACGAACCCTTTGTGACTGGAGCATTCGTACAAAATGGCGTGTATGAATCACAGATTGTATGCAAAGTCTGCATTAAAGGGGCCCTGAAGGCAAATTTATCATCATCATCATCATCAAAATTCTATTTATTTCATTTTATTAAATACATGAATGCATTTCTGACCACTATTTTGTCGCTGCTATAGCAAGTTATGAGTGTTTGAAATATGCTCTGTAATATATCAGTCCATATGTCAAAGCAATGGGCGTAAATGAGATTCGTTGAGACCTGTGCGAGACATCGTAGGACGGAAGTAAAACGTACAGCGCAAATCAAAGCGACCAACATCTGCCAACGTTCCCTGTGTCTGAAATCACTCACTCATTCACTACTCCCTACCCCCTATATAGGGAATTACAATATAGAGGACTATATAGTGAGCTCATTGGTAAAATGAAGAAACGCTTTCGGACACTAGTCCGTCGCGCTGGTATTTATGTCATTACTGTCGCACAATTAAAACGTGCCAGATCAGTCGGCTGGTGGGTTTCAAAATAATAAATACATGCATGTGTTTTTGTGATAAATCCATATTATACTGAGAGTATTTCACACATTAATCAACACAAAGTACCTGCAGCTTTCAGGTTTTTTTTTTTTAATATCAAGGCTGAATACTTTCTTCTTTGCTGCTGCCTTTTATTCAGGGCTTTGAACCGGTTCAAGGAACGAAAACGAAAACCGGGAACTTTTTCTATTTCACATGGAACAGAAACGAAACCAGAAACTTTATTATTTTTTATGTTCCGGAACAGAAACGCTTATTAAAAATAATGGTAACCGGTTAATACCGATTTTTATTTCGTTCCTCAAAGTTTCCGTAGCCTACAAATAAAAAAAGTCATTCTTCTCCTGCGCAAGTTTCTATGACCCGCTGGGGTTCACTTCCTGTGTGACGTTCGCTGACTGAATGGAGAGAGCGGGAGGGTGGACTACTATCACGTCTCCACATCTTAAATAAGAGGTAAATATTGCAGTCTATTGTTATTCAAAAACGTCAATTTCAAACACGATATCAATATATTTGTCCACGTTAATGAGAGGCTCGCGAACATTAAATGACGTTAACCTCTGTTAGCCTATCAATGCATAGGGCCTGACTAGCCTTTGGTAACACACTAAACGAATTATTTTTCATTTTTGGCACTTTTTCTGTTTGTGTAGATGGGAAGACATACTGAGAATCCAAATCGCCAACATTTGAAATAATAATTGTTTTGAATTATTTCTTGTCTTATTTAATGAAGGTTGTAATAGAATTAGCCTACATTTGGCTTAAGCTGGATGAGACAGAGACATAATTTTATAGCCATTTGTTAAACAGCTGACAGGGAACGTAATTAACCGTTCCGGGAACGAAATTTTTTTGTTCTAACCGGTTCGGGAACGTCTATTTAATGGTGGAACCCAAAACCGGAAATGTTAAAATTCCGTTTCTGTTCGGAACGAACCAATAGGAAAAAAATTCTGGTTCAAAGCCCTGCTTTTATTAAATCAAATTTGAGACTTTTAATTTGATTTCTTTCAGTGCGACCACAATAAATGATGGGATATATTGCTTTGGTTAGTGACCATCGTTGTAGACTACTTTTTATGATGCATTGTGGGATACTTTGAGTGCACTATATAGGGTGTAAATAATCCTCACTAAGGTTTTGGTCAGCACTACAAAATGGCGTCGTCACTATACAGTGCCCTATATAGTGAGTAGGGAGCGATTTCAGACACAGGAGTTGTCAAAAGACGCGCACGCCCTCTTTCGAATGCTGATGTAATCAAGCCGGAAGTTTTGTTTGTTTTGATAGCAATCAGGAAAGTTTGAAAAAAGTCGGCAGTAATCGTCATTTAAACTCGTTTTTGTGCAATATTTCGTTTGGAAAGCAGTTTTCAAAATGGCGGCACTGACACCTGGCTGACACTTCACGTTTCGAAGTCTCGCACAAGTCTCGTGAAGATCGCACACATAAGCGACGCCTGCCGTGGACCAAGCGAACTAAATTCACCACGGCTAAAAACCGAATAGGCCGATAAGTATAATATTTAATTGCAATTAGTTGCCAATACAAGTCACGATATAAGGTTACTAAAATGGAAAACGTAATTGAATAACATGTTAATTAAGAAATAAAGCAAGTTTAAAAATGACTTCAGTTCCCCTTTAAGAATGCTGAGGCCTTTACTCTTAATAGGGAACGGTTAGAGAAGCAGCTTTGGGACCAAAAGGTTGCTGGTTCGATTCCTTGGACCAGCAGGAATAGCTGAAGTGCCCTTGAGTAAGGCACCTTAACCTCGAACTGTTCCCCAGGCTGCTCTGGAGATGTATTTTGTATGTTGCTTTGGATAAGAGCGTCTGCGAAATGCAATTAATGTAATGTAAAGTAACGTACGGTAATACTGACCGTGTTCAGTAAAAGGATATTAAATAACAATAATTAAATAAGCAAACAATGAAGGATTAAACGAACGACTGAATGAAGAAACATGCAAATAATAAAATACACACTCCTAAATCTCTCACCTTTAAACAGAGGGGGGATTGCTACAGCACCGAGGCAGCATACCCGGTTGCGTGTTTGAACACCGGGGCCTGTGGATCCGTCCAAGACGTTACTCGGGGTGAGAACAATCAGCTTCAGCATGCGTGCCCGCTCCAGCTCCAGGTTAAAGGTGTGGTTTAGTGGGAGCGACGTCTCTTGGCAGGTAAGCAAAGCGGTGCGGGCTCGCGTCACTCCATCCACCTGGATGGCACAGAAGACGTCTTTAGCAGTGCGAGATCGCACGAGTTCTGCGACACCGAGCAGATGCACCGTGAGGAGGCCCGACACTCTCTGGGCACACCTCGGCTGTTCGGCTAGCGAGTACTGCCGGAATGACCCGACTGCATCCTGCCACCCGTGATGTGGAGGAGCTTGTGCTGACTCCTGTGCCTCTTGAGACGCCTCGGTCAAACCCTGACTCGGATCCTGTTTGGACAGAAGCTCAGGGGAGTCGCCGTCACTAAGATAACCACCTTTGCTAGCAGAACGCATGCGTGATGATCGACGCCTCGGTCTGGCGGGAGCGCTGGTGTCCAGATGGTACCTGCTGATGACGTTGTTGGAAGATTCTTTACGTGCGTTGGATGGCGAGGCCTCGTCGGTGCCCCCTGGTGCGTCACTGCCAGCCCCTTGTCCTTGAACGTGCCGCTGGTTCCGTGACGAGCGCAGACTGAGCCTACGGCGCAGTTCTGGGAGCTTGCGCATCTTCATAGAGAGACGCCGTACTGTACCGGGAGATTTAATCTTCTCCATCATGCTGCTGCTGCTGCTTGTGATTCCTCCTGAGATTTTCGTTTGTGCCCCAGGACCTCCAGAGGAACTTGCTGAACCGCTAGGACCTTCACTAACACTGCTAGCACCGCCACTACCGACCCCCAGATAATGAGCATCAAGGTGACACGGTTGTTGAGGAACATCTGAGGAAAAAATAAATAAATAAAAAATCAACCAAGAGAACATTGTAGACTATTTAGAATGGACACTTTGGAGTTTCTTGGTAAGTTTACATAGTTAGAACGTTCTCACACAGCAAAAGGTGAGAAATGTTGTTATTAGCTCGGTACTTCCTAAAAATTCCACTTTCTTTAGTCATGTAACAAGACAAAGCCAAACCACATTAATAGCAGGGTTATTTCAGTACACTACAAGACTGTTAAAGGAAACTTTTCTCCTCCCAGAAGCTGTTTCTATACAGAGAGGAATGTCTTATTTATCTTTTTCGAGGAAATAAATCACCCTGACTGAAATCTTTTGCGCAATCTATATGCTATAACCTTCACAGTCATCAGCTCTCAACCCAGCTGAGAAGAACAGGGCCGGGTTTCCCAAAAGCATCGCAGCACAAAGATCGTTAAATGGTCGAGTGAGCAGCACAATGAACGAACTCACTCGCTCTCTCTCCTAGTTAAGACGCTCTTAGCATTAACAGGCTTCTGGGAAACCCAACCCAGAACGGTACCTCACTCCAGTACAGTTCCAGAGAGGTGTAGAACCAATGCCATGATGCACTAAAGCTGTTCGAGTGACTCCGCACCTTAGATACATCTCATCTCATTATCTCTAGCCGCTTTATCCTTCTACAGGGTCGCAGGCAAGCTGGAGCCTATCCCAGCTGACTACGGGCGAAAGGCGGGGTACACCCTGGACAAGTCGCCAGGTCATCACAGGGCTGACACATAGACACAGACAACCATTCACACTCACATTCACACCTACGGTCAATTTAGAGCCACCAGTTAACCTAACCTGCATGTCTTTGGACTGTGGGGGAAACCGGAGCACCCGGAGGAAACCCACGCAGACACGGGGAGAACATGCAAACTCCACACAGAAAAGCCCTCGCCGGCCCCGGGGCTCGAACCCGGACCTTCTTGCTGTGAGGCGACAGCGCTAACCACTACACCACCGTGCAGCCCACCTTAGATACATGATGTCGTTTTTTTTTCCTTTAATGTGTCACTCATCAACATGCAGTATTTTTTCCTATTTAAGTAGAGAGGATAAGGGCCCGGTCCTACAACACCGATAACTAACTATACCTAGACGTACAACTCCGCTGAATTTAGTTCCAGTCTGGAGCAGAAACACCAAAACTATAATCCTGACTATAATATCACTCGGTCCTGACACTCAGGGAAATAAAAGCATGCAATGAAGGAATAGTCCTGGAAGTTTTTTCCAAGTAGTAGCACATTATTCCGCATCGTACTGTACAGCTTGGGCTTCAAAACAACCTATGCACACACTCCGGTGGTTTATATAATAGACAGATCACGGATTACAGAAATATAATAAAAAAGGACACAAAATACAGAGTGGTTACGGATTTTAATACAGATGCATCACGGATGCAAATAATTTATGGACTGGTTACGGACATTTCAGTAGATTACAGACAGATGATGCATCACGGATAGAAATAAATAAATAAATGAATGAATAAGAAGCCTAAAACAATTAAAAGCTCATCTCATCATCTCTAGCCGCTTTATCCTGTTCTACAGGGTCACAGGCAAGCTGGAGCCTATCCCAGCTGACTACGGGCGAAAGGCGGGGTACACCCTGGACAAGTCGCCAGGTCATCACAGGGCTGACACAGACACAGACAACCATTCACACTCACATTCACACCTACGCTCAATTTAGAGTCACCAGTTAACCTAACCTGCATGTCTTTGGACTGTGGGGGAAACCGGAGCACCCGGAGGAAACCCACACGGACACGGGGAGAACATGCAAACTCCGCACAGAAAGGCCCTCGCCGGCCACGGGGCTCGAACCCGGACCTTCTTGCTGTGAGGCGACAGCGCTAACCACTACACCACCGTGCTGCCCCAATTAAAAGCTGAAGTTCATAATTAAAATATCTTACCTGCTTACTTTATATATGTTTAATAATTTACTCTTGGGGGTGGCACGGTGGTGTAGTGGTTAGCGCTGTCGCCTCACAGCAAGAAGGTCCGGGTTCGAGCCCCAGGGCCGGCGAGGGCCTTTCTGTGTGGAGTTTGCATGTTCTCCCCGTGTCCGCGTGGGTTTCCTCCGGGTGCTCCGGTTTCCCCCACAGTCCAAAGACATGCAGGTTAGGTTAACTGGTGACTCTAAATTGAGCGTAGGTGTGAATGTGAGTGTGAATGGTTGTCTGTGTCTATGTGTCAGCCCTGTGATGACCTGGCGACTTGTCCAGGGTGTACCCCGCCTTTCGCCCATAGTCAGCTGGGATAGGATCCAGCTTGCCTGCGACCCTGTAGAACAGGATAAAGCGGCTACAGATAGCGAGATGAGATTAATTTACTCTTGATATTTCATGGAAAAAAAAATCAAATCACATATCCGTGAATAAAAGATCCTTGCTTTGTATTATATTTTTTATTTTCTGAGACTTCATGACGCAACAAGGATGTACAAAGATACCCGGGGGAAAATGGCACATGCTCAGACAACGTCAGATGGACCTAATAATTCCCTGATTGATCATATGTCTTATCGGATCAGGTTCAGGCCTGGGAAAAATAAAAAAATATCACTCCAGAAGGAATCTCAGCGATACGGAAAAACCCAGGCCTGGGCCATACATATCGTGATGGGTCTGGCATGAGCACCAACCATATAAACTGCAGGGGATTGATTTATTTATGGTCATTTATTATAGTTGTAGTTATAGTTGTTGGTATTGTGGGACCAGGCCTTAAATCATTGCTTGCTCCCCCCACCCTTTTGGTGCATTCTTTTCAAGGGTGCCAATAATTATTGCATATGATCTAATTTCCCTCTTCTCCAGTCTCATAAAAGTACATGCAGGAATAAATCAGTTACTGTGTAATATGGGACGCGTTCAAAACAACAGAATGCACTACGACATAAATCTGAAAGGAAAAATATGGAATTCTGTTTATTCATATTGGACTCACACACTGGAACTAAACCTTTAACCATCACTTAATGGAAAGAAATGAAACTGAATTTCATAGCGAAACAAGGCTACGGTGAAGACTGGAATGCAAATCATTTCCTGTTACACTTTGCATGGTGAAGAATAAAATTAATTGTGAAACCCTGTGTGTGGGGGGGAATCTATAAAATTAAAAGAAGCCTACAGTGTAACCAACCAACCAACCAACCAACCAACCAACCAACCATCGTCCTGTAACTCCAACAAACTGGGTAACCTCACGAGAAAACGATACATGGCATTTTTTTCTTCATAAATATTTTAAAGGGCGAGTCGAACCACTGGATCTGAACCCCCCCCCCCCCCCCCCCCCGATTTAAAACACGATGTTTCGTGCTGCACTTTTGATCTTGACTGCACTCCAGCTGATTTCTCACCTCTGCGCTCCTCTGATGCTCCTTCCACGTCTCTCCTTCTCCATGGATCTTCGAGTACATCCTTCTCCCTCCCTGTCTCCCTCTCCTTCAGCTTCTCTCCGCTGGCCCGAGCGTCCTCTTCCTCCGGGATTGGGTTGTACCAAATGTTGCTCTCACTCTCAGTCACATGCCTTCGCTCTGTGAAACAGGCTGTATAGGCCTCATCCGGAGCCTGGGTCTTTTCCCGAGGACAGCACCCAAGCTCGGCTACTCCTCTCCAGGTGCTGAAGGTACACTCCCTGCCCAGAGAACTTACCCATGCCCAAAGAAGTGCAGTACTCTGTGACTGGAGGCGTTACTAACTCTGGAAGACCTGCGTTGGCCATGTCAGCACTGTCCACCATGTCAGACTTCTGGTAAGCTCTGGAGAAGGTTCCGTCTTTATATAGATCTTTCCATTTCCCCTCGAACCCATTCTCCCTGATAGAGGTTTGCTTGGAAGTCTTGGTCTTGCCTGGGCAGCTTTCGCGCTCCTGAGACACCGAGCTCAGCCTCGAAAGCGGTTCGACGTCCCGGGAGATGGACGAGAGTTTGGCCCAGCTCTGTTTTTTGGACACTGTGATGTGGGGGTGTCTTGTCAAATCCTCTTCCATTTCAGTCACCGAGGACGATGAAGAGCTGTGGACGAGCTCAGGCTTCCTCGGTCCATCTGAGGAGAGAGGAAACAGACCATCTATTAGATCTTTTTGGCACTCAGGTATTTTGTTTGGGTGGAGGAGTGACTAACTGCATGAAGAATGGCTCTTTGGAATGGCGCAAAGCCGAAGCCACCAAACCAAGAGTGATTTAGTTTAATGGCTAATCCACGTGGTGCCTGAGACGGTCATTAACCTTGACATCATTTAATCAGAGAGCATTCCTGTCCAAAAATAACATTTCTGACATGAATTTCTGCTGATGCACTGCAGCGCATACCAAAGCACAAAAGGGACAGGGGAAGAGAAAGAGGGGGAGACGACCAAACACAGTCATGAAGATGGGAGAACTTGCTCTCCCCCCCTTCTCCTTATTTCCCCTTCTCTCTCTCACATCCTGCACATCTGGAAGTTTCTCCCCTCTGCTCTCTTGCTTTCAGCTTAATGGATCACCATGACACAGAGAATCTCATATTCGTATAAAACTTGTGTGAAAATGTCAATTGGACGTGCTTGACGTTGAGGGTGTGGTATAATGACTCTGTTTACCAAAGTGATCAAAAATGGATCTTCAGCCAATACATTAATCTGCTTCCATTAAAACACAACACAGCTACAGTTTGTCATGTCTTCCTACCACGATCTCATCAACGGAAAGGACCACTGCTGACCAGAAACGAGTTGGATAATGGACGATCCCAGTACACACGACAGCTAGCAGGCTTGTAGTACTCGAGTCCGACTCGTATCCTAATTTTACGGACTCGTGACTCGACTTGGACTCGGGCACTGATGCCTTGGACTCGGACTCGTGCATTAACTACATTCGGACTCGGATTTTTTCTTTATTTTTTTGTAACATGCCATAATAATTTGTCATAAGATATTTATATCTACATTAACTTTTATACTAATTTTGTGCAAGAGAATGCACAGTCACCTGTTCATACGTCATGTTCAGGAACAAACTAACGTTAATGGCGCTAAAACGCCTGGAGAGAACGCCCCTAGGATTGTCCGCTTTGCTTATACAGACTTCTCGTGCAGTGGGGAAAAATGAACTGCTACGTGTTCCATATACAGAAGAACTATCGAGGAGACGACGGGGACAACCTCAAACTTCAATCGTCATTTGGCCAGGGAAGGAAGTGGCACGCTATGTTCATTGCTCTGTTGATAGTGGGCGGGGCTTGCTGAGCAATGAACTAGCTAGTGTTAACCCTCTCTCATGTCATTTGCTCTGTTGATAGTGGGCGGGGCTTGCTGAGCGATGAACAAGCTTTTTATCTGTAGCCTGTTAACTAAAATGGGGCAGTCGAGCAGGAACGTTAGTCCAACACCGTAGCAGAGACGCTTTCACGTAAAAGCAGCAACAGCCACCGTCAAATGGTGCAGTTGGAGTCTTGTTCTTGGACTCGACTCGAAATTTTCTTTAATGACTCGGGTTTGAACACGAGGGACTCAAGACTGGACTCGGACTTGAGGTTTAGTGACTCGACTACAACGCTGACAGCTAGCAGCTGGAGAGATGAACATTAATGTCCTCTAAAACAAGTCAAGCCAACTATCACATCATTTCAAATGGCTCCTCATGCGAGTTCACAAAGCAGCTGAACGCCCTAAGCTCCTATCCATGCATGAGTTTGGATACGAGGCCGGAACATCACCCCTCCCACCCAGACAGCACAGCCAATATTGCTCTCTTGGACTCCTGGCTATGGATGGGCTGTTGCATCATCATGAGGATTGAAACTCTTCCATAATCTTCCATGAACTGGGCAATAGGGCACTAGGCTGTGACTACACTTTAAAAATATACAGAGCAATTGTTCAAGCGCTAATTGTCGTCCCCCCCCCCAAGGCTGCATCAACCCTCAATCTCTTGGGAAGTCTGTTAGTATTTTAACATATAAAACAACTCTTGATTTTTACTTTTTTTTTTTGCGCAGTTGAATAATCGCCCAATACTCACTGTACTCCTGTATTAGAGTTATTGCTTGAGTGGGTGTGGTGATAAACTGTATTATCATATGACCTGTACGGACCTCTTAATAAAACCATTGGGAAAAGTCACATGACTGGGCAAACACGGATATTTGAAAAAGCCGTACACTACCGTTCAAAAGTTTGGGGTCACTTTGAAATGTCCTTATTTTTGAAAGAAAAGCACTGTTCTTTTCAATGAAGATCACTTTAAACTAATCAGAAATCCACTCTATACATTGCTAATGTGGTAAATGACTATTCTAGCTGCAAATGTCTGGTTTTTGGTGCAATATCTCCATAGGTGTATAGAGGCCCATTTCCAGCAACTCTCACTCCAGTGTTCTAATGGTACAATGTGTTTGCTCATTGCCTCAGAAGGCTAATGGATGATTAGAAAACCCTTGTACAATCATGTTAGCACAGCTGAAAACAGTTGAGCTCTTTAGAGAAGCTATAAAACTGACCTTCCTTTGAGCAGATTGAGTTTCTGGAGCATCACATTTGTGGGGTCGATTAAATGCTCAAAATGGCCAGAAAAATGTTTTGACTATATTTTCTATTCATTTTACAACTTATGGTGGGAAATAAAAGTGTGACTTTTCATGGAAAACACAAAATTGTCTGGGTGACCCCAAACTTTTGAACAGTAGTGTATGCGGCCCCGGACCTGTTTCCCTCACTTCCACCATTTTTATTTTGCTCTGAATTGTTACTTTGAAAAATGAGCGACACAACGAAGCACAGGGTGGCACGGTGGTGTAGTGGTTAGCGCTGTCGCCTCACAGCAAGAAGGTCCTGGGTTCGAGCCCCGGGGCCGGCGAGGGCCTTTCTGTGTGGAGTTTGCATGTTCTCCCCGTGTCCGCGTGGGTTTCCTCCGGGTGCTCCGGTTTCCCCCACAGTCCAAAGACATGCAGGTTAGGTTAACTGGTGACTCTAAATTGAGCGTAGGTGTGAATGTGAGTGTGAATGGTTGTCTGTGTCTATGTGTCAGCCCTGTGATGACCTGGCGACTTGTCCAGGGTGTACCCCGCCTTTCGCCCGTAGTCAGCTGGGATAGGCTCCAGCTTGCCTGCGATCCTGTAGAAGGATAAAGCGGCTAGAGATAATGAGATGAGATGAGACAACGAAGCACAGTGAAAATGTGAATTTTATTATCCAGATGATTTATCAGACACAGACTGAATTGAACAAGCTGAAACTGTCAAAGAAAAAAAAAAACGTACTTTTGAGCGAAGAAATTCACTTGTTTATCCAAGGACAACAAGACGACACCGGAAAAAACTGCATATGACATGAACGTTTTTAAAAAAGATTTCTTGCTGGAGTTAAGGAGGAAAGAAAGAGACATAACAGTCATCGCCTCTAAAGAGCGAGACAGCTTGCTATGTAGTTTTGATATACAAGCGAAGAAAGAAAAAAAAAAAGGAAATTTAGACTACAAACCTGACACTTTGTTTTCCTTTTCATGAAGTATTTAACAAAGTATTCATGGTTTTCCACTTTGTATGCTGGTTAAAAAAAAGGTTATATGATAAAAATGCTTACTGACCGAGTTAGGTCGGGCCAGACGGGAAAATACTTGGCTCTTGGTCATTTGTACGGAATGATCTCATCTCATTATCTCTAGCCGCTTTATCCTGTTCTACAGGGTCGCAGGCAAGCCGGAGCCTATCCCAGCTGACTACGGGCGAAAGGCGGGGTACACCCTGGACAAGTCGCCAGGTCATCACAGGGCTGACACATAGACACAGACAACCATTCACACTCACATTCACACCTACGCTCAATTTAGAGTCACCAGTTAACCTAACCTGCATGTCTTTGGACTGTGGGGGAAACCGGAGCACCCGGAGGAAACCCACGCGGACACGGGGAGAACATGCAAACTCCGCACAGAAAGGCCCTCGCCGGCCACGGGACTCGAACCCGGACCTTCTTGCTGTGAGGCGACAGCGCTAACCACTACACCACTGTGCTGCCCCAGAATGATCTCGAGCCAAATATTTTCCAATCTGGCCTTCCCACTTGGTCAATAAGTACATATTATATTTTAAATTATATTTTAAAACTAGAAGGGCGCTCGGTAGAGTCCATACCTCCACCGAGCTACGTACTATCAACATCAAAATCACTTGAACCTCGGATAATACTAAAGCTGTCCACCAAATTTCATCCAAATCTCTTCATTACTTTTTGAGTTCATTTGGGAACAGACCAAAAAAAAAAAATCCTGGATCCGCTTACATATCCAGATATGCATCAAAATCTAAATCAATTGTTCCTTGGCCCATGGATCACCTTTCCTCAAAATTTCATCAAAATCCGTTCACAACTATTTGGAGTTATATTAGGAACAAAAAACAAACAAACGGAGGTGAAAACATTACATCCTGGCGAGGTATTTAAAAAAAAAAAGGCTGTACAGGTAAATTTTGAACATGATACATCACAGGTTCACCAGATTGTTAAAATATTTTACAAAACATACAATAATGCTGTCAGCACCGAAAGCAGCACAGAACTATGCTTCTGGACTACATTTCCCAGCATACACTGCTTTCACAGGACTCGCATTTCATATATTATTATTATTCACACTATTTCAGTTCCATTTTTTCCTTTGTCAAGCTTCTGCTGTGCTGTTACCATGTAGTATTTTGCTTTGTGGATTGTTTTTCCTTGTACTTTATGGCCAAGGTCATGTTATTGGTCCCAATTATGTTGCACAAGGGGGAAAACTGAACCATCCTTATATGTCCCCAGTACTAAACGTTTTTTGATTTCCTAATACCCTGAAGTTAACAAATCCCAGGGAAGGAGGGAGAGTTTAATGGGACCCAGGCATCTGAATGAAGCAACAAGACGGCTCTTCTGCTTCAAATAAGAAGGTGGTGGTGGAAACGCAATGTTTTGAACATTCACTTTAGCTCGGCTTGTCAATGATGCACGCACGGTAAACACACTTTCTCTGTGGCAAAACTTGAACATTTCTGCGGAATTAGAACGCCGCAATTAAAATTCCCTATGGGACATAAATGTTTATGGAAAATAGTTGAATGGACTTTGGCCAAATGGCACATCTTAAAATTCTCAGTGTTTCAGAAGTCTGTGTGTTACACCTATGTGTGTTAGACTCCGCCTTCTCCGAGAGCATTTCGAACGACTCCAGTTCTTACCTGTGGGGACACAGCGGCCTACGAGAAATAAAGTTGTTTACGGAAAATGTCACGAACGGAACCGTGGGTTTGCATTGCACCTGGTGAGACTGGCATTCAACATGCAGCTTGAGTCTTACTCCACATTTAAACTATCAACTGTTAGTCATCCAACCAACAGGAAATTTAGAGGCAAAAACTCTGAACAGTTCCTATCTGGTCCTGTATCTGCGCACAGCACAGCGTATGGCCACATGGGAGGCTTTGGGTGACTGTGGTCACCTGGGAATAGATCAGAAAACAAATATCATGATGCTACCCAAGCTAGTCCTATACAAACACTATTAGGACATGTTGTGCTTTTGGTGATAAAGATCTAACATGATCTAATAGGAGCTTAGACATGATGTTTTTTGGAGTGGGACCAATAGTGTGACCAGGGCCATAACACAATGTTTACATTTCTTTTGACATATGCTACCTTAGGGCGGCACGGTGGTGTAGTGGTTAGCGCTGTCGCCTCACAGCAAGAAGGTCCGGGTTCGAGCCCCGTGGCCGGCGAGGGCCTTTCTGTGTGGAGTTTGCATGTTCTCCCCGTGTCGGCGTGGGTTTCCTCCGGGTGCTCTGGTTTCCCCCACAGTCCAAAGACATGCAGGTTAGGTTAACTGGTGACTCTAAATTGAGCGTAGGTGTGAATGTGAGTGTGAATGGTTGTCTGTGTCTATATGTGTCAGCCCTGTGATGACCTGGCGACTTGTCCAGGGTGTACCCCGCCTTTCGCCCGTAGTCAGTTGGGATTGGCTCCAGCTTGCCTGCGACCCTGTAGAACAGGATAAAGCTGGGCATACACTGTGCGATTTTTTCAATCGCTGTATTCAGCTGCTACTCACACTGTACGAGTGAATCGCAGGGGTGAACAGCACACAGCTTTCGATTCCTGTTCTCACACTATACAATCCGATGCTCGGATCCGATGCTCAGGATTTCAAACAGATTTGATTTTCATCCGATCGATCGGGAGGAGGTCGTGAGGTGTTAATCGCTTGTCGTTACCCCATGTATACTACACGATCCGAGACGCACGATTGAGCCAAAACTCGGCCCGATCTCCAAAATAGTCGCATGAGTGAAAATCGTGTCAAAATCGGGCCAAAAATCGCACAGTGTATGCCCAGCTTAAAGCGGCTAGAGATAATGAGATGAGATGAGATATGCTGCCTTAAAATGCACGCTTAAACTTTCCGCACATCACTAACAGGTACTGGTTGGTACTGTACTGTCTGTTTGTGCTCGTTGTCGTTTTTGCACCGCCCATGTTGTTTGCACTTTGTTTTGTGTAGTTTATAGTCTGCGATGTTTGCACTCGCTGCACTCTTGCACTTTATATGTAGATTTGTAGTCCTGTGATGGTTAATGTTGCACCATGATCCTGGATAAACACTGTTTTGTTTTAACTGTGTACTGTACCAACAATTTAAAAAAAAAACGAACAAACAAACAAAAAAAGCCTTGGGGTATATTGGTTTTAAAAAAAAAAGGGGGGGGGGGGGTAATACTGTTTTACCCCCGTCTGTCCGTCTGTATCTCCGTCTGTCTGAAACATCCTTTTTCTCAGCAACCACAAATCATAGCTACTTGGTACCTCGCTTCAGCTTGGGGTTCTATACCGTGTTTACCGTTTTCAGGTCTGTCGCACATCGACTTCCTGTTTACCGACTGAATGTATTTATGAAACATATAGCGTGGATTTACAAAAATTTCCTAACACTTTTCTCAGCAACTACAAATCACAACTGCTTGATATTTGGTACCGAGCTTCAGCTTGGGGTTCTATACTGTGAATACCATCGTCAGGTCTGTCGCACATCAACTTCCTGTTTAGCGACTGAATGTATTTACGAAGACATTTAGTAAATATGAATGGGACCGAAAGTGTGACCAGGGCCATATTTACAATCCTGATTCCAAAAAAAAAAAAAGTTGGGATGCTGTGTAAAACAAATAAAAACAGAATGCGATCTTTACAAATTATGGAAACCTGATATTTCATTGACAAAAATAGATCAAAAGACGACATATCAAATGTTGAAACTGAGAATTTTTTTATTGCTTTTTGAAAAATATATGCTCATTTTGAATTTAGTGCCAGCAACATGTTTCAAAAAAGTTGGGACAGGGAAAACAAAAGACTGGAAAAATTGTGTAAGACGGAAAGAAAGAGAAAGAAAAGGAGTGAGAAAAGAATGATGGAAAGAAAATAAGACAACAGAAGAGAGAAAGAAAGAGAAGGAGAAAAGGTAGAGAAAGACATCAAGTCAGACAGAAGAGGGAGGAAAAAAGAAAGGAGTAGAGAGAGGCAGAAAAGGTGTGAGAAGTGAACAGACAGAAGAAGAGAGGAAAATAGGAGACATGAAAGACAAAAAGGAAAGAGGGGAAGAGAAAAAAAAATGTGAAGGAGGAAGAATTGAAGAGCGACAGGCAGAAGAGTCTGTGGAAATGAAAGATGAAAGGAAACATCAGGTCCAAAAAAAAAAAAAGACAGAATGGGACGAAGGGAAAAAGGAAAGAAAAGCAATAGAGACAGAAAAGCTAAAAAAAGTTGGAAAAGGACGAACACACACACACACACACACACACACACACACACACACACACACACACGTTCATCATCATAATACTAAACAAGCAACTGTTGTGCAGCCCAGCACTCATCAATGACCAGTCTGTTAGAGCAGCCTCCCTTATAGCACACACACACACACACACACACACACACACACCCCTATTCACTATTCATTGCCATGTCCAAAAATACACACATGGTAGTTTTCAGGTTCTCGCTTACAGCATAGATGCTGACGCGTGTGCGCGCACACACACACACACACACACACACACACACACACACGAGGTACAAAGTGGAATGGAGAGGTGCTGATGTGCAGTACTACCATTGTGCTCACATGTTTAATATAAACTTCACAGGAAAAGCTTCGTGAAAAAAATTAATATACACAATTTCCCTGTCAATTGTTTGCTTTTGCTTTTCTTTAAAAAAAAATCCATTTATTATTAGTTTGGAGCATCTGACATACAAGAACCTCTGAATGAGCTCTTATTCTAGAAACAATAGCATTAATATAAACCGACACTCACCATCCACTTTATTAGAAACACTTGCGCCGATACACATTCATACAATTATCCAATCAACCAATTATGTCGCGGCAGCAGCTTCATGTTGTAATGTTCACATCAACCTTCAGAATCGGGAGGGAATGTGACCTCAATTACTTTGACCATGTTATGAACGTTGGAGCCAGATGGTCTGGTCTGGTCTGGATATTTCAGAAACGACTGATCTTGTGGGATTTTCACACACAGTAGCCTCTCACGTTAACACAGAATGGTGCAGAAAACAAAAAAAAAAAAACACATGCAGGCAGAAACACCTTGTCGATGAGCGAGGTCAGAGGAGAATAGCTAGACTGGTTTGAGTTCACAGGAAGGCTCAAATAACCACTCTTTACAACCACGGTGAGCAGAAAAGCATCTCAGGATGCACAGGTCATCGGTGGATGGGCTACAGCAGCCAAAGGCCGCATCAGGTTCCACTCCTGTCAGTCAAGAACAAGAACCTGAGGCTAGTTTCATCCAAACAAACCAAAATCAAGTGGACAGCAAATACAGTATTATTAGAAATAAGGCTGTGTTCTCTGTAAAAGAGGCTGTCTGGGTAGAGGGCATTTCTGGGCAGAATTATATAAGACTGTCCTCGGAGATTTCTTAATTGGCCAAGTTTGTTGGTAGTACTGCACACGTTTTTCCTGGAAAAGGAAATCCCTTCGCTCTGTTTACAGGACGAGAGTTTGATGAAAGCCATGAAAGATAAACGCCCACTCTGTTACACAATATGGAAATTTGAACATTGGCACATGTCTAAAAGGAGCTGAATCCTGGAAAAAAAAAATTCAATAAAATGATTTACACTGAATCTGATCCGTACTTTAAATAAATAAATAAATAAATAAAAGTACAGCTAAATAAATCTCTGAAGTGAAATCCTTTTCAGCTGATGTAGAACTCGTAAGTATTCGATATACAGGAAGTGTGCAATATATAATTAACAGTTATTCCACAAAATCGAGTCGTACATGAGCTGATAGCTGACGAGGCGCGTAGCACCGAGTTGTCTATAAACCATGTACGACGAGATTGAGTGGAATGACTTTTATTTTATCCACAGTCAGTGGATTTTGAGAAACGGAGCATTTTTATCTTTTGCAAATTCGATAAATAAAAACTTTATACAAAATGTCAGACAAATAAATTTCCGCGAAGAATGTAAACAAACTGGTAAAATGACAGGAGCAATTTGTGAAAAATGCGACAATTCTTGGGGGGAAAAAAGTTCTTACCATCAAATACTTTTATTCCGTATTTTGTTGCTTTTTTGTTTGTATTTTTGCGGTTGGGCGGCACGGTGGTGTAGTGATTAGCGCTGTCGCCTCACAGCAAGAAGGTCCTGGGTTCGAGCCCCGGGGCCGGCGAGGGCCTTTCTGTGTGGAGTTTGCATGTTCTCCCCGTGTCCGCGTGGGTTTCCTCCGGGTGCTCCGGTTTCCCCCACAGTCCAAAGACATGCAGGTTAGGTTAACTGGTGACTCTAAATTGAGCGTAGGTGTGAATGTGAGTGTGAATGGTTGTCTGTGTCTATGTGTCAGCCCTGTGATGACCTGGCGACTTGTCCAGGGTGTACCCCGCCTTTCGCCCGTAGTCAGCTGGGATAGGCTCCAGCTTGCCTGCGACCCTGTAGAAGGATAAAGCGGCTAGAGATAATGAGATGAGATTTTTGCGGTTTTGTTTTCAAGTAGAGTTTTCATATCATCCTCGGTTGGTTCAGCAACGTGCTCTGCCATTTTGTTTTTCTCTACTCACAGTATATGAGCCGATATCCTCGTAGTAGAATGGCCAATCAAAGCGCGCGATTGCTCATATCCAGTGAATGTGGACAGAATATAAAATATTATATAATTTATTCCACACATACACAATACATACATATGGGAAAAAATTAAGAGGCCAAAATTATCAGTTTCTCTCGTTTCCCATTTGTAGGTACACGTTTGAGGAACATGAATATTTTTCTTTTTTTTCCAAATTCCACATGAAAAATTGTCATTTGGAGCATTTAATTGCACAAAATGACCACTGGTCAAAATAACAAAAGAGATGAAGTGTTTTCAGGCGCTGGATGATGCACAGAAATCAAGATCATATTCAATTTAAACAACACAACACTAATGTTTGAACTGAGGATGAGTTCAGAAATCAATATTTGGTGGAATAACCCTGACATGTAATCACAGCTTTCATGCGTCTTGGCAGGCTCTCCACCAGTCTTTCACGTTGCTCTTGGGTAACTTTATGCCCCTCCTGGTGCAAAAATTCAATCAGCTCAGCTTTGTTTGATCGTTTGTGACCATCCATCTTCCTCTTGATCGCATTCCAGAGGTTTTCAGGTTTGGAGATTGAGCTGGCCGTGACTTGGAGGGTCTTGATCTTGTGATCCTCCATCCACATCTTGATTGACCTGGCTGTGTGGCATGGAGCGTTGTCCTGCTGGAAAACCCAAGCCTCAGAGTTAGGGGGCAGTGTCAGAGCAGAAGGAAGCAAGTTTTATTCCAGGATAACCTTGTACATGGCTTGACCCACGTGTCCTTCACAACCAAAAATCTGCTCCATTCCAGCCTTGCTGAAGCACCCTCAGATCATCACCGATCCTCCACCAAATTTCACAATGGGTGCGAGACACTGTAGCTTGTAGGCCTCTCCAGGTCTCTGTCTAACCATTAGACAACCAGGTGATGGGAAAAGCTGAAAATTGGACATGTCAGAAAAGACAACCTCACTCCAGTCCTCTACAATCCAATCCTTATGGTCTTTAGCGAACCTCAGCCTGGCTCTTCTTTGCTTCTCATTGATGAAGGGCTTTTTTCTAGCTTTGTATGACTTCAACCCCACCGTGAGGAGCCTGTTTTCAAACCGTCCTTGCTGTGCACTTAACCCCAGCTGCCATTTGCCATTCTTTTTGTAGGTCACATGATGCCATCCTATGCTTGTTGAGAGACATTCGAAGGCGTTGACGATCATCCCGGTCAGTGGAGAGTCGTTTTCACCCTCTGCCAGTCTGTAACTTTGTTGTCCCTGATGTCTGCTGTTTGACCTGACCTTGTTCTTACGAACTGCCATCTTTGAAATTTTGAGGACGGAAGTAACTGGACGCTCACCGTCTCTCTCTGCCAGTAAAGACAGACTTGAACCCTTCTTTTTCTCACGCAAAACTTTTTTTAAAACTCTTTTGGCATGATGAGTAGATATTTTTGTATTCCAATGAAATTTACGGCACTACTAGTACTGTTTCTGCCATCCAAACTGGTCCTATTGCAAGAGGATCGTGATGACCACAGCAGTGGTTTTTATACTTTTCCTTGTTTAAGATTTGGTTCAGGTGATCACCTCATCAGTACCTCACTCAGTAAAATGAGATGTGCTTGTGTTGGAATTCCAGCACAGACACTGGAACAAAATGGCCGCCACACAGAGATGCTGATTTCAGAAAAAAAAAAAAATCGAACTGGTCTCTTAATTTTTTTCCAGAGCTGTATATATGAGTGTGTGTTTCCCTGAACTGAAAGCTCTTATTTAATTCCAGCTGTGTCGTGCCACGTTCGGCAGCGAGTCAAAGACATGGTGGAAAAGTTTGCTGAGAATGCATGCCTCGAACAACCCGTTAAGTGTTTTCCCAAAAATACCAGCCCGAACGCCCCCACCCCTAACCAAACACAGTCACACACTCACTCACACACACAATTTGAGACATCCTGTGAGAAGGCAGCACTGTTCTGAAGTTCTTTGCTGCAAATCAAAAATAATTATCACTCCAGAGCAACTTTTCCATGCAACAGAATGATTTTCCAAACAAACCGAGGCACTTATCCGTCTTTTTCAACATATTTTCCATAGCCATGTACTGACATGCTATTTTTACATCACAGTAATTGTGCAAATGTTTACAATAAGCATGATATCACATCATATTCATCTATGTCTGTCTCACTGGACAGCATTTGTAAACAGACTAAGCTCTCCGTGTTTGCTAGCTTTAGTTCGCTAGCTAGTTGTACTTCGTAAGTGAAGTTTTTTTTTATCTTTTATATATAATTTTTAATATATAGCTTAAAGCAAGCTGATTAGCTTGATAGCATTGTGTATGTACCACCGGCTATCTCCTTGACTACCCTTACAAAAAAAAAGAAGTTTATTCAAGTGTGCTTCTAGTATACTTCTTTTAAACTAAAAATAAGAGAGAATGCTTTCAGTTTACTTTTTATTTACTTATCAGAGATATATTTAATAAAGTTATACATAAGTATACTTGGCTTATACTGAAAAGTATATTAAGCTTATACTTAAACTTTTGATCAAGATATGCTTAACAAAAGTATAATAAAGTATTAAAATATTTGTATCCTATAGACAGCGTTGTTGACTCCTTAGGTTTGTTTGTGATTACATATAATATGAGGTTTTTTTAAATAAAAATTTCTCCTGAGTGGGATAATTTTTTATTTATTTATTTATTTTTCTTTAGAGCTTGGATGCCAATTTCAGTTGCCATTGCCATGTTTTTATACTTTGACATTTAATACAATGTTGCTTTAAATTTTGATTTTTAAAGAAAATGAATATGTTCTTAATCCTGAGTATCTGTTGTTGTTTTGTGAATTCTTACCTTTATAACTTCATTGTAACTTAAGGTACAAAACACTTAAGTTGTCTACTGGTAGTGTGCATGAGGTAAGGGTTAGGGCTAGAAAACTAATAGTATACCTAGAAGGGGAATTGCAGTAAACTTCAAAACTAGAAAGTAGACTAGATGTACATAACCAGTAACTAATAGTATATTTCCAATATGCTATAAAGTATACTTTTATAAAATAAAAAGTGGACGAAGTGTGTAACGAGTAAACCAATAGTATATTTCCACTATACTACAAAGTAAACTAAAAAGTGGACTCGAAGTATAAAACAAGTAAACTCATAGTATATTTCCAGTATACTATGAAGTATGCTTTTGTAAACTAAAGAGTGGACAAAAAGTATAGAACTAGTAAACTATTAGTATACAAGTTTACTTGTGGTATACTTGCAGTACAAAATAAAAATATTAGTTGTATACTCAGAGATTACTTCTCTTAGACTTAAAGTACACTTTTTATAAACTAAAAGTGGGCCAATTTAGTCCCAAGAAGGATTAGTTTACTTACAAGTATACTGTAAGTACATTGATATCAGTATACTTGGTACACAAAAGTATACTTAAGGAAATGTACTTTAACTTTACTGAAGTATACTTAATAAAATGAACTTGAAGTATACTAGTGCATCTCAAAAAATTAGAATATTGTGAAAAAGTTCAATATTTTCCATCAGTTATTTAAGAAAGTGAAAATGTTATATATTATAGACTCATTACACATAAACTAAAATGTTTCAAGCATTTTCCTATTTTAATTTTAATCAATATGGCATACAGTACAAAAACATTAAAAAAAACCATCTCAAAATATTAGAATATTTCATTTCGAGTTTGAGTAAAACAGTATGAACACAGTATCTCTCGGTCTAGTTCAGTACACACAACCACAATCATGGGGAAGACTGCTGACTTGACTGTTGTCCAGAAGATGATCACTGATGCCCTCCACAAGGAGGGTAAGCCACAAAAGGTCATTGCTGAAAAGGGTGGCTGGAAAAGGTGCACAAGCAACAGGGATGGCTGCAGTCTTGAGAGGATTGTCAAGAAAAGTTTATTCAAGAACTTGGGAGAGCTTCACAAGGAGTGGACTGAGGCTGGTGTCAGTGTATCAAGACCCATCACGAACAGACATCTTCAAGAAAGGGGATACAACTTTCGCATTCCTAATATCAAGCTACTCCTGAGCCACAGACAATGTCAGAAGTGTCTTATCTGGGCTAAGGAGAGAAAGAAATGGACTGTTGCTCAGTGGTCCAAAGTCCTCTTTTCAAATGAAAGTACATTTTGCATTTAATTTGGAAATCACGGTTCTAGAGTCTGGAGGAAGAATGGAGAGGCACAGAATCCAAGGTGTTTGAAGCCCAGTGTGAAGTTTCCACAGTCTGTGATGATTTGGGGTGCCATATCATCTGCTGGTGTTGGTCCACTGTATTTTATCAAGTCCAAAGTCAACACAGCCATCTACCAGGAGATTTTAGAGCACTTCATGCTTCCATCTGCTGACGAGCTTTTTGGAGATGCTGATTTCCTTTTCCAGCAGGACTTAGCACCTACCCACAGTGCCAAAACTACTACCAAATGGTTTGCTGACCATGATATTACTGTGTTTGATTGGCCAGCCAACTTGCCTGACCTGAACCCCATAGAGAATCTATGGGGTATTGTCAAGAGGAAGATGAGAAACACCCGACCCAAAAATACAGATACGCTGAAGGCCACTATCAAAGCAACCTGGGCTTCAGTAACACCTCAGCAGTGCCACAGACTGATCACCTCCATGCCACACCGCATTGATACAGTAATTCATGGTAAAGGAGCCCCAACCAAGTACTGAGTGTATAAATGAATATACTTTTCAGAAGTTGGACATTTCTGTATTGTAAATCCTTTTTTTGATAGATCTTAGGGAATATTCTAATAATTTGAGATACTGGATTTCTGATTTTCATGAGCTATAAGCCATAATCATCAAAATTAAAACCAAAAAGGCTTTAAATATTTCACTTTACATGTAATGAATATAGAATATATGAAAGTTTACCTTTTTGAATTAAATTATGAAAAAAAGGAACTTTTTCATGGTATTCTAATTTTTTGAGATGCACTAGTACTTCTTTTTGATAAGGGTAGCATTTTAAAACAGCGTTAACTCTTGCACATTTTAGCTAGTTTAGTTTTGTGGGTTGTACCAGCACAGTCCAAATGTCGTTCTTTTCAAAATTGACGTGTTTTGTCAGTGACTCTTCAGAGTTTTTTTTTTTTAAATTATCTACATTTTGATCAGGTCATCCTTAAATGTGGAAGTCTTTTTGCTATTAAATTAGCATTTTTTAAACCCTGCCTTTACAATGATAGCTAAGTCCTTAGTGTCAGTCATTAGATCAGGCTACGCTCAGCACCAGTGGTGTCTGGATGGCTAGCAACAGTGTTCTAACTACTTTTCACCACCTGAACAACTGTCTGGTTTAATACTCGAGTGTGTTTGCATTTTCATGTCATTAAAACAAAACAAAAAACACAAATTTCCCTTTGAATGCAACATAGCATACCCTGGTGAAAATCTTTCAAGGATCTTCAAGGATCCCTAAAATTCTTTGTGAGGGTCTTTGAGGATCCTGTTGAGGATCTCAACAAAGGCCCTCAAAAGATCTTCAAGGCTCTTTAATAATTCTTGCCAAGATCTTCAAGGCTCTACAAAGATCTTTTAACTTCTTGCCAAGATCTTCAAAGTTCTTTTCAAGGTCTTCAAGGATCTTTGACGATCTTGACAAGAATTCTACAGTTCTTGCCAAGATCTTCAAGGATCTTTAAAATTCTTGAAAAGATCTACAACAATCTTAAACAAAAACCACATTCAATTCCAAAGAAAACAATTCTTTATTGATGCCATCATAACGTAACATATCATGAACACAAAGTTACGTTGAATATTCAGGAAAAAGCAAACAGATTGATGAGGATATTGTAATGTTGCCATCTGTTTGCTTTTTCCTGAATATTCAACATAACTTTGTGTTCGTGATATGTTACGTTATGATAGCATCAATAAAGAGTTGTTTTCTTTGGAATTGAATGTGGTTTTTGTTTTTGAAGATTCTTGTCGATCTTGTCAAGAATTTCAAAGAAAATCATCGAAGATCTTGGCAAGAAGTTAAAAGATCTTTGTAGATCCTTGAAGTTCTTGGCAAGAATATTAAAAGATCCTTGAAGATCTTTTCAAGAACTTTAAAGACCTTGACAAGAATTCTAAAGATCCTTGAACATCTTGGCAAGGTGTGAAAAGATCTTTGTAGATCCTTGAAGATCTTTGTTGAGATCCTCAACAGGATCCTCAAAGACCCTCACAAAGAACTTTATGGATCCTTGAAAGATTTTCACCACGGTACCAGGGCTCGAAATTAACTTTTTTTCTTTGTGTCCCCCAGTGGTCCCGAATTCTGTGTTGTATTGTCCCGAATGGAAGCAATAGTGTCCCCATTTTTTTCCTCTCTGAAATAGCCAGTGGTTAATATTATCATATGAAGTTACTATTATATTTGTAACTATGCGATTTTGAACCCTTTATATCATTTTTACAATAAGTCACAAGACACAAGCGACACATGTCCTATACATCATCTACTTCAAAATTACAGTTATTGCATTTTCAGTTTATTAAACTTTGGCGATCTCACTGTATGAATAGATACCCGTTTATTTAAAGGGGCCAACTAGCTCATTCAGAAAATGTTTCAACTCCCTACATCTGCAGTACACTTTAGTTGAAAATAAGATCCCTTTTATGTTCATTTCATCTACTTGTACCTTGAATATCTGTTGGCACTTATAAGGCCAACTTATCATTTTCACCATTACCGTTATCCATTTTTATGAACTTTCCGTTATCCATTTTATGAACTTTCGCTGCCGGGTGCAAACGTTAGCAACATCAGCATAGTGGCAGGTCCGAGCCTAGCTGTGCTGCTGACTGACTAAACTTTCTGAACTAGAAAGACACCAAGAAAACTCACTTATTCTGTTGAACGGTATCTTCCGTCAATATCATCCACATCATTCCTGTTGTATTTTATAACGTGTCTAACAGTGTTCATTCAGTTCATTCAGTTGCCAGCGTTGCCTGCAGACCAGGCGATGACACTTTGGATCCTGAAGGTCCCGGAGACGTTATGTCTGGGCTTTCAGTTTCTTCCCCGCGGTCGGTCCGCTTCAACCACTTCAGCATTTTTGTTCTGGCAAGAGTCGGCGCAGCGTGTGCGGTAGCAATTCCATTCCAAGTCCATATAATGCGGACACCGGCCGAAGATTCTAGAACAGAATGCGCTGCTCTGTAGCCTACGGATGCAGGTGCATCGAAAGTGTAGCTACTATGTATTTTTCGCTGTTAACGTTTTAAAATTAAAATTGACAAATTAGGTGAATGTCTACGTATGTGTTACGGCTTTGTAAATAATATTAATGTAGAACTTTTTTTCTAGATCTATTTTTCTCCATTGTCCCGGGATTGTCCCAGATATGATAATTTTGTGTCCCGATGACATTTTTTATGGTCCCCGGGACATCGGGACACCGTTAGTTTCGAGCGCTGCACGGTACACCTCCAGTCAGGTTGTGTTAACTCGGCTAGATAAATGAAACATTGGTAACATTTGTTGGAAATTGACGAACACATGACTGTCGCTAGTTTCCTTCATGAGATGATATTCTAAAGTATTTATGACTGTACTGTGTCTCTTTAATATCACGGTACATCACTTCATCAATTATTGACTCGTTTCTCCTGCAGATGCCAGAAAAATCCCAGATAAAAATTTTTTTCTGAATTCTGGAGTGAACTGTAGTAACCTTTCCCCCAGCACACATGACTTTCCCATAATGCAATTCTTCGGAAAGACTGCGTGCGCCTGTAAAAAGCACAAGAGTTTCCCTAAGAGTCATGAGTGAAAACTCTGCCTGAGTTTCAGTCTTTTATTGCTTCTTTTTCTTCTTCACTCTGCAGTTCTTTCAACCTTTATTCCACTCGTGTCATCTCCGTCTCTAGGTCCCTTCTCTCGGTCTCTCACTCACTGTCTCTTTCTTGATGTTTTGTCTCTTGAGCCCTTCTCTCTATCTCTGGATCCCTTCACTCAATCTCTCACGTGCTGTCTATTTCTAGGTATTTTGTCCCTCACTTGCTGTCCAGCTCGAGATTTCTTCTCGGTCTCATTCACCATCTCTTTCTTTAGATCCCTTTCGGTTTCTGGTTGAGAGTACGCTGTGCACATTTTTTCTTCCGCTTCTCATCGAAGCTTTTTCTTTTTGTGATTACATGGTTTGATGTTTGTTCTTTGTTTGAGTGTTTTGTCCGCCGGTTGTGGTGTAGCTCTGGACCCAGTTTTGGGTGTCAGTTCCCTTCAGGCCTTGGTCCGCTATGGGTGATGTCTGTGCTCCTCGCTACAGACTGCAGTGAGCTCGCTGCTCTTTTTAACATCGGGGCATTAGGACATACAAGCGCTCTCTGCGGCAGCGCTTCCGTACTCGCCTTTTGGAGGGTCGCATCCTGACCCTCTTTTGGTGGACGTTTTTGTGGCTACTGCCTCACAGAGGCACATACGCATTACAATCACCAGAACGGCAAATCATGATCTCGTGATACGAACAGCTGATCTCGCGTTATCAAAGGTACACAAGAACGAGTGGCGAAGCCACTGTCATCATGTTGTAAGAATGAGTGTCACAATAGCGAAACTTGGTAACCAATCAGCACTTATCCTGATCAAGTTCGATTACCCGTTCTACTTCTTGATAAACTTCGGAACCAATCAGAACCAGAAGTGAAATAAGAGAAACCTCGTTATAACTTCGTAGTATCAGAAGATAAATCAGCAGATAAAAAGATAAACGAAATTCACCTCGTGGTTCGCCAAGGCTACTGATTCAATATCAAGTAAGTGGTGTTTATTTTAAGAAAATTGACCTTTTGATTATCACAGCTTTTGCTTGGTCCTTCTGAAAAGTCAAATAAAAGGTTTAAGATTTTTTTTTTTAGCTTCAACAAACACGCGAGAAGGCAGCGAAGACAACGTTGGAATCTTTTGAGCAATCCGCTCGGTTTGCAATTACAAACGTCCCATGTGGGAATAAATCAGCTCCTTCGCGAAAACTAAGAGTAAAAGTATAATTGGTCAAACTTCTGCCATTCGCTTTAATTTATTTTAGACTCTTTAAACTACACTTGTGAAACAAAATGCACTCATTAGTACTAAATAATGCTTCTAAGACAATTCATGAACAAGTGCTTTCTTACTATTTTGAAAACAGATCTAGTTCACAGCACTGTACTTAAACAAAACACAGCAAACAAAATTGGGAACCAAAATACTCCAAGCCCTGATGCTGCTCACAGCTTGGCGATGCTCGTAAGAGATGAGATGAGTAGAACTGATAACATGTATTTATGCTGTATTTACTGTAGGGACATGGGATCAGAAAACTATTTTATTTATAAGTACTAGCCACATGGACCCATAGGGTACCTATTTTTTTTTCTATAATGTATTCTGTTATATTTTCATAACAGTCTATTCTATATAGAATGTGTATAGTATTTTGCAGAGGTGGAAAAAGTACCCAACTTCATTACTTCAGTCAAAGTACAGATCCCGCTGGCCAAATGTTACTCCGATACAAGTGAAAGTTGTCCAGTCAAATTTTTACTCAAGTTAAAGTACTGAACTACTGGCTTTTAAAAACACTTAAGTATTAAAAGTACATTTTCTGTCAACACATCATTGTATTATCGCCACAACGCTTACAAAACCTAATGCCGTTACCAAAGACGGAAATGTGAATTCACAAAATGAACACATGCTGTGCATCATGGTGGTTTAACGTTAAGCTAGCTAGTCAGTGAAACTCCACCTGACATGCTAGCAAACTCTTTTCAAACTCGAAATCATATTGGGTAGCTAACGCGACTAGAAAAGAAAGATTTCTACATTCTGTTTACAACCCTGATTCCAAAAAAGTTGGGACAAAGTACAAATTGTAAATAAAAACGGAATGCAATGATGTGGAAGTTTCAAAATTCCATATTTTATTCAGAATAGAACATACAGTAGATGACATATCAAATGTTTAAACTGAGAAAATGTATCATTTAAAGAGAAAAATTAGGCAATTTTAAATTTCATGACAACACCACATCTCAAATAAGTTGGGACAAGGCCATGTTTCCCACTGTGAGACATCCCCTTTTCTCTTTACAACAGTCTGTAAACGTCTGGGGACTGAGGAGACAAGTTGCTCAAGTTTAGGGATAGGAATGTTAACCCATTCTTGTCTAATGTAGGATTCTAGTTGCTCAACTGTCTTAGGTCTTTTTTGTCGTATCTTCCATTTTATGATGCGCCAAATGTTTTCTATGGGTGAAAGATCTGGACTGCAGGCTGGCCAGTTCAGTACTCAGACCCTTCTTCTACGCAGCCATGATGCTGTAATTGATGCAGTATGTGGTTTGGCATTGTCATGTTGGAAAATGCAAGGTCTTCCCTGAAAGAGACATCGTCTGGATGGGAGCATGTGTTGCTCTAGAACCTGGATATACCTTTCAGCATTGATGGGGTCTTTCCAGATGTGTAAGCTGCCCATGCCACACGCACTAATGCAACCCCATACCATCAGAGATGCAGGCTTCTGAACTGAGCGCTGATAACAACTTGGGTCGTCCTTCTCCTCTTTAGTCCGAATGACACGGCGTCCCTGATTTCCATAAAGAACTTCAAATTTTGATTCGTCTGACCACAGAACAGTTTTCCACTTTGCCACAGTCCATTTTAAATGAGCCTTGGCCCAGAGAAGACGTCTGCGCTTCTGGATCGTGTTTAGATACGGCTTCTTCTTTGAACTATAGAGTTTTAGCTGGCAACGGCGGATGGCACGGTGAATTGTGTTCACAGATAATGTTCTCTGGAAATATTCCTGAGCCCATTTTGTGATTTCCAATACAGAAGCATGCCTGTATGTGATGCAGTGCCGTCTAAGGGCCCGAAGATCACGGGCACCCGGTATGGTTTTCCGGCCTTGACCCTTACGCACAGAGATTCTTCCAGATTCTCTGAATCTTTTGATGATATTATGCACTGTAGATGATGATATGTTCAAACTCTTTGCAATTTTACACTGTCGAACTCCTTTCTGATATTGCTCCACTATTTGTCGGCGCAGAATTAGGGGGATTGGTGATCCTCTTCCCATCTTTACTTCTGAGAGCCACTGCCACTCCAAGATGCTCTTTTTATACCCAGTCATGTTAATGACCTATTGCCAATTGACCTAATGAGTTGCAATTTGGTCCTCCAGCTGTTCCTTTTTTGTACCTTTAACTTTTCCAGCCTCTTATTGCCCCTGTCCCAACTTTTTTGAGATGTGTTGCTGTCATGAAATTTCAAATGAGCCAATATTTGGCATGAAATTTCAAAATGTCTCACTTTCGACATTTGATATGTTGTCTATGTTCTATTGTGAATACAATATCAGTTTTTGAGATTTGTAAATTATTGCATTCCATTTTTATTTACAATTTGTACTTTGTCCCAACTTTTTTGGAATCAGGGCTGTATTTGGCAAGATTATGCTAAAACATATTTCTGAAAGGACTTCAGATAAGTTAACATTATTCATGTTAGCGTAACTCTGTTTTTACATGCTAACTAACAGTGTCCAAGTTAACTAGCTGTGTGTTAATGTTAGCTGTGGACGAGGCTACGGCAACTTGGCGGGCAAATCCATAGAAAGTCATTTGACTAACCAGACTGCATAGCTATTGCAATGTTATCACTAGCTCTAAAAGCACAGACAACTTCGTTGCAAGCTTTCTCTTGGAATAAAACGTTTACATCCCTCAGTGTGCTTCCGCAGGTTGGACGGCGAGTTTTCGTAAGCCGTGATGTGGTTTGTTTCGGCCAACAAAGCAAACATTTAAAATGAAACGAATCTTTAATCCTTTCAGAAAACTGAAACATGGGTTATAGCTATAGCCACAAGTGCGTGCGTTCTCCAGAAGAACCGCCTCCTTCCATTCTGCCATCAACTGATCGTGTTAAATAACGCTGCTGAGAAATCGCTGAACTTGATTTTATCCAGTCTATGGACGTGACGTGACCCTAGTGATTACTGATGGGCTCTCAGTGTCACCTGGGAAAAAACCAATCACGTTTTAGAAAAGAAAAGAAAAAAACATCCACTTTCAAAGCCGCTTCATAGTAACGAGTAACGAGGACCTTGATAGAAATGTAGTGGAGTGAAAAGTACGATATTTGCCTTTCAAATGTAGTGAAGTTAAAGTCATAAGTTGCCAAAAAAAATACTCAAGTAAAGTACAGATACTCAAAAAGTGTACTTAAGTACAGTACTCAAGTAAATGTACTTCATTACTGTCCACCTGGTATTTTGTCATTCTACAGGTAGTCGTCTACTTACGACCTATGCGACTTACGACCGATTGACTTTACGACCGTCTGGTTATGACTGGCAAGTGTTTCCCAGCTGAGCTAGCTGAGCGTATGACAGTTTCCGCCCCAGCTTCCGGCAGCGCCCAGCATCCAGCCAGTATTGCCAGATACTGCTGACAGTTTCCAGCCCAAAATATGTTCAAAACCCGCCAAAATGCACTTAAAACCGCCCAATCTGGCAACACTGCATCCAGCCTCTTCTCTTATGTGTGCAGTGTTTCGCTGGACAAACAACGAGCGAGCGACAGCGCGCGTACGGCTTAACCAGATCTTGTGCTATAACGTGCGCAGCTGGTAATCAAAGTAACTTTCACTTTTCCGTTCTGTTACACTGTTCTGCGTCCAATGTCCAAAATGAAAAGTTAGTTTTCAACTGTTCAGCTAAAAAAAATGTAATTAAAACAATTGTGTTGTTGAAATGATGTGTTTGCAATTTATTTATAATCAAAAACTGATACAGGTGGATGAAAGCGTGATAGTGTGATAAAAAAGTACTATACTAGTACTACTGAGTGATAAGAAGTCCTAGTGAATGCTTGATAAGCAGACAAAAATAATTAGGTGTATTTTTCAGCGCGCACTGCGCACTATGGCCCACTTTACACGGGGACGGTCTGAAACAAAAACGCAAAAGTCCGTTTTCGTTCTCACTTTTTTCCGCGTCTACACGACCGTTTTCAAGGAGGAAATCTGCGTCTATACGGTGACGCATAAATGTGTGGAATTCAATTGGATGTGCATGCCAGGCGGCTAGGTGGTGCTGTGAAAGACCTCCGCTATGTCTGCATGCATGCACAACATCTTCTGTCTTGTCTGATCTGCACATCTGCGCCGCGAAAACTTTGACTACTCTGGCTATGGTAAGTAAGAAAGTAAAAAGTAAGAGCATGCTATACCCGCCTCTGTTCATTAACGGTATATGTGCAGATTCGGTATAGATGTTCGAAGGACTCCTGGACGTTTATTAAAGCTGCCAGAGCAGCTTGAAGGTCCGTTGGATCGATGTAATCAGACATGCTCTTACTTTTTTACTTACTTTCTTACTTCCCGGGCTGACATGTACAGTACATGACATATGTATGACGTAAACGCGTACCTGACGTGAGCAGATCCGAGCAGAGTTTCGCGTATTGGGTAGTTTAGACCAGGGCTTTGAACCGGAATTTTTTTCCTATTGGTTCGTTCCGAACAGAAACGGAATTTTAACGTTTCCGGTTTTGGGTTCCACCATTAAATAGACGTTCCCGAACCGGTTAGAACAAAAAAATTTCGTTCCCGGAACGGTTAATTACGTTCCCTGTCAGCTGTTTCACAAATGGCTATAAAATTATGTCTCTGTCTCATCCAGCTTAAGCCAAATGTAGGCTAATTCTATTACAACCTTCATTAAATAAGACAAGAAATAATTCAAAACAATTATTATTTCAAATGTTGGTGATTTGGATTCTCAGTATGTCTTCCCATCTACACAAACAGAAAAAGTGCCAAAAATGAAAGATAATTCATTTAGTGTGTTACCAAAGGCTAGTCAGGCCCTATAGAGGGCTACCGCATGACGTCACCGCGCCGCGAGATTTTGTTAGGCGCCATATTGGAAGTACACATCTATGCAAGTACATACATACATAAAACAAACTACACCTGAAATGTAGCCAGGGCCGGTTCTGCCCTAATCTGGACCCGGGTGCAACATCGCGCAACCCCCCCCCCCCAAAAAAAACCCAGTCTAAATCAGGACAACCATCACATAACTATAAACATTTTATATCAACTATTTTAACTAAATGGGCTATAATAAATCGGGCTGCCTCAGAAAAGTAACCATTCAATGACGCAACTGAAAGTCTGCAGCCACGGCGGGCTGCCTCAGAAAACTAACCATTTGTCCTACCTTAAAACTCGTTTTGTATTTTCGACCCTCCGTTTATTTTCTTTCCTTTTCTGAAAACCCGATTTGTGTCCAGACATTTTGTTCTGCTACCAACGAACTAACTCGTCAGGTCTCGTCTCTCGAGCCCGCGATGATTCCCGTGGGAAGGGCAACAACTGATACATTTTTACAAACAGCCAATAGGGAGGTTGCATCGTTCAGGCTCTTCTTTGCTCAGACACTCAGTAATGGAGACGTGATGGCAGTCCACCTTCCCGCTCTCTCCATTCAGTCAGCGAACGTCACACAGGAAGTGAACCCCAGCGGGTCATAGAAACTTGCGCAGGAGAAGAATGACTATTTGTAGACTACAGAAACTTTGAGGAACGAAATAAAAACCGGTATTAACCGGTTACCATTATTTTTAATAAGCGTTTCTGTTCCGGAACATAAAAAATAATAAAGTTTCTGGTTTCGTTTCTGTTCCATGTGAAATAGAAAAAGTTCCCGGTTTTTGTTTTCGTTCCTTGAACCGGTTCAAAGCCCTGGTTTAGACGGATATGCAACGGGGGCTGTTTTTAACTTATCCACTCTGGAAGGCATTTTCAATTTTTTCCGTTTTTCAGCCTCGGAAACGCCGTCCCCGTGTAGACGAAAGGCACTTCCGATAAAATATTTAGTCATTTTTACCCGACACCGTCCTCGTGTAAACGGGCCCTATGACTCAGCATAATATACCGGCAAGAAATAAAAGTTACTTTCACCCCTGAATATGCAGTGTTTGACTTAAACCAAATAATGAGCCAAGGTAATGAAATAAGAAAATGTCGATAAAATAAGACTTTAAGATGGTTACAATATCATTACACATCACAATATACTTATGTTCATTTAAAGCTAGCCGCACACTACGCCGATTTTCAGCGTACCGAGCCGACTGAAGTCACGAGTCAGGCGTAAAGACTAGTTTTCGATGGTACCGACTCATCTCACAGCCGATTCGAAAAACTAATCGGGAGCCAGACTGATCGGCGAGAGTCGCTAGCAATAGCCAATCATATCTTTCGCATATAACACGTGACATCATTAAACACAATTTCTAGCGCGAGAAATACGTGTTGGTAGCACCTAATGCAGGTATATGCTGTAATTCCATAGACTGAAGCTTTATCCATAGACACAGTGGGCTGGAAAGCCACTCTGCTCAAGTTTTTTTTTTTAAACTTTATTTATCGAGGGTGACATAAAATATCACATGATAATATACATACGGCCCTCAAACAAAATAAATAAGAAACAAAAAAAAGAAAACTATACGTAACTACATTTAAAATAAGTAAAAAACTCACGCAAATTACAAAGATTGGTTGATACGAATGCTCTTTAGCATTCCTCTAAAAGTGCTAAGTGATGAACATTCCTTAAAAGTAGCTGGGAGACTGTTCCAGAGTTTTGCTGCGCTGAAAATTACTGATTTTTGCCCCAAAGTTTTTTTTAACTTTAGGTAAAATTACATTTTTGCTTGAGCTATTCCTTGTATTTCTACTGTGGACAGTTCTAAATTGAACAAATTTATCACTGATGCATGTTGGTAATAAACCATTGATAGCTTTGAAAACAATCTTCACTTTTGATCTAGCTACTCGTTCATCAAATGGAGTGAAGTTAAGTGAAGTTAAATGGAGTGAAGTTGTGTGGCTGAATTCCAAATCGCTTTAACTCCCCTATATAAGTGCACTATTTAAGGTTGGAAATAATAGCTCATGCAGCCTAGATAGTGCGCTACATATTCCATGTTGTGTCATTTGTAATTCAGCCTGTAGCATCTTCAAGTGTTGGATTTAACAGTAACTATATCCAATAGCCAATCACAAAGCTATTAAGTTGTCACGTGATATTTAGCGGAATGTTTGTTATGATGCTAGTCGGGGATATGTGCGTGCCCTGTCGGGAGTCGGCTCTGAAATGGGTCGGTTCGGTACCGCGTGGATCGGCGTAGTGTGCGGCTAGCTTAACATACGCCAACTTACGACCAGATCGGTTTACGACCGGTCAGTCGTAACCAAACGCAGTCGTAAGTCGACGACTACCTGTATTCTGTATCTTTATAGTGCTTTCTATTCTCTTCTTTTATTTTTTGGTAATTGTAAAGTGACCTCGGGTGTCAGAAAGGCGCTATACAAGTTGAACTTATTATTAATATTATTATTATTATTATTATTTCTGACCCTCACTGACAATCCGTTCTCTCTCTCTAGATCCCTTATCCCTGCCACTCACAACCTTCCCTTTCCTGCAATCGTATCCTTCATTCATTATCCTGCACTCGTCCACTCAGTCTCACTCACCTCCACTGTCCTGCTCTCTCTGCAGATCAGATAGTGAAGTAAATGTCCACGTACCCTCACGTCAAACACACACAGTGGGGGAAACTCCACCGTAAACAGTTACATGTCTCACTTTGAACTGTCCTGCCTTGTTTATTTGGAGGAGTTACGTTATCAAGGCACAGCTATGGAGCCGACAGTAAATGAGACACCGAGAACAGATTAGCTTCATCATTTACTGGTTAACTGCTGACAGACCGATTCTCCCCGTCTTTTTTTTTTTTAACCACATCAGGCAACACACACACACGCACACACACATTTGTAAGGCAAGTTTGTAAACATATTTTCCTTAATTACACACCATCACAATCCCTCTGCCCTCTCCTGAATGTGTACTATTATGCATCTAATTTGCTCCAGAAGAACAGCAGCTCTGTTAATGACCATAGCTTCATTAGGAACAGTAGAATAACGCACCACTTTCATGATTCCCCCCCCAATATGTGCCATATCTGTTTCTTTCTAAAGTCTACAGTAAGAGCATGAAGAGTTCAGCAAAGCTGCTATCAGGAAGTCCAGGAAGAGGAAGGGCTTAAAAAAAAAAAAGACAAGGGGATTGAAAATATAAATAGGTTAATCTTCATCACACTGACAGGATGCAGAGCTGGAGGAAGTCTGGTTTCATAACTACGAAAATCCTGCATTTTGTAATTATGATCCGAACCGAAGCTGTTGCTCCGCTGGGTGCCTCAGTCAGATACTTCTGTATTATTCCTGATTATTTTTGAGAATACAAGTCTAGAAATACAACACAGGCAAAATAAATAAATAAAAGTGATATATTCTCCAAAGTGCAGATACGCGGCGCTCCGCCATGCTGTGCAACATCAACGCCACGCCGTCACTTGCGTACAAAAAAAAAAATATATATCCAATACTATAAACTGAATAACGCAGAGTACTTTCCGCACCGAAACATCTCCTATTCTCCTCTGAAAACAAGTATAAAAATCAGAAGATATTGTAATATATACAACCCCGATTCCAAAAAAGTTGGGACAAAGTACAAATTGTAAATAAAAACGGAATGCAATAATTTACAAATCTCAAAAACTGATATTGTATTCACAATAGAACATAGACAACATATCAAATGTCGAAAGTGAGACGTTTTGAAATTTCATGCCAAATATTGGCTCATTTGAAATTTCATGACAGCAACACATCTCAAAAAAGTTGGGACAGGGGCAATAAGAGGCTGGAAAAGTTAAAGGTACAAAAAAGGAACAGCTGGAGGACCAAATTGCAACTCATTAGGTCAATTGGCAATAGGTCATTAACATGACTGGGTATAAAAAGAGCATCTTGGAGTGGCAGCGGCTCTCAGAAGTAAAGATGGGAAGAGGATCACCAATCCCCCTAATTCTGCGCCGACAAATAGTGGAGCAATATCAGAAAGGAGTTCGACAGTGTAAAATTGCAAAGAGTTTGAACATATCATCATCGACACTGCTTTTTTCTCTATATATGTTACCTCTGGGTGATATTATTCGTAAACATTGTATTAGTTTCCACTGTTATGCTGATGACACACAGTTGTATGTCTCTGCAAAACCTGATGAGAGACACCAGCTTAATAGAATTGAGGAATGTGTTAAGGACATTAGACACTGGATGCTTATTAATTTCCTTCTGCTTAACTCTGACAAGACTGAAGTACTTGTACTAGGACCACATACAGCTAGAAGTAAGTTTTCTGATTCCACACTAACTCTGGATGGCCTTTCTGTTTCTTCACGTGCAGCAGTAAAAGACCTCGGCGTGATTATTGACCCCAGTCTTTCATTCGAAACTCACATTGATAACATCACCCGGATAGCTTTCTTTCATCTCAGAAATACTGCAAAGATAAGGAATTTTTTAACCACATCAGGCAACACACACACACACTTGTAAGGCAAGTTTGTAAACATATTTTCCTTAATTACACACCATCACATAATCCCTCTGCCCTCTCCTGAATGTGTACTATTATGCATCTAATTTGCTCCAGAAGAACAGCACCTCTGTTAATGACCATAGCTTCATTAGGAACAGTAGAATAACGTACCACTTTCAGGATCCCCCCCCCCCAATATGTGCCATATCTGTTTCTTTCTAAAGTCTACAGATATTGATTATAAAATACTACTATTGACCTTTAAAGCACTAAATGGTCTCGCACCACAGTACCTGAGTGAACTTCTGCTCCTCTATGACCCGCCACGCCTACTTAGATCAAAAGGTGCAGGCTATCTGCTGGTACCTCGTATAGTGAAGGCTACATCAGGGGGCAGAGCCTTTTCTTACAAAGCCCCACAGTTATGGAACAGCCTTCCAAGTAATGTTCGGGAATCAGACACAGTATCAGCATTTAAGTCTAGGCTGAAAACATATCTGTTTAGTCAAGCCTTTTGTTAATGGTGTTTATGAGGTAAAGGAGTAGATCTGGAGGGTCCTCAGACATAGAGTGTTTTGGTAAACTGGGATGTATGGATGCTGTCAGTCCCCACTCGCTTGCTCACTCGAGTTTGTTGACGGTGTAGTGGCTGCTGCTTTATGTCCCGGGGCTCCCTCATGCCTGTGTTACCTTCTGGCTCTCTCCTTTTAGTTATGCTGTCATAGTTAGTTGCCGGAGTCCCTGCTTGTACTCGGTGCAATATGTATACTGTTCCTACTTATTCAGGTGACATTGGGCATACCTAACAACCTGTGTTTTCTTTCCCTCCCCCCCACCCCAAATCTGTCCCTCTGAGGCTACGTTTACACTAGACCGTATCTGTCTCGTTTTCTTCGCGGATGCACTGTCCGTTTACATTAACCCCCCTGAAAAAGCGGGGAAACGGGAATCCGCCAGCGTCCACGTATTCAATCTAGATCGTATCAGCTCCGGTGCTGTGTAAACATTGAGAATACGCGAATACGCTGTGCTGAGCTCTAGCTGGCGTCTCATTGGACAACGTCACTGTGACATCCACCTTCCTGATTCGCTGGCGTTGGTCATGTGACGCGACTGCTGAAAAACGGCGCAGACTTCCGCCTTGTATCACCTTTCATTAAAGAGTATAAAAGTATGAAAATACTGCAAATACTGATGCAAATACTGCCCATTGTGTAGTTATGATTGTCTTTAGGCTTGCCATCCTTCCACTTGCAAGTAATAAGTGATATGCGCTGGGATCTCACACACAGCGGCTCAGTCCCGAATCGTGGCTTGTTCACTTCACTCGCGCGCTCTGTGAGCTGCGCAGGGCCGGAGTGCACACCCTCCAGAGGGCACTCGCTGTTCAGGGCGGAGTGATTTGGAGCGCAGGATGCCTGCAGAGCCGAGCGTATCCGCGTATTGGTGTTGCTGTGTGCACGGCTAACGGTTTTAGTGTAAACGCGAGTCGTTTTAAGAACGTTAATCTGATGATCCGCTGATTCGACGTAATGTAAACGTAGCCTGAGTTACATGGAGTCAACAGGAAATCTTTTGGTGGAGAGGGTGGAGACCTTGACTGGCTATCGTAGCCTGCAGGGAATCGGCTGTCAGACATTCTGTCGCATGTCCCAGACCCGGTGAAATGTAACTGAATTGTCTTGGCCAGCCCTAAGGGTCCCATCTGCATCTCATCATTGCTGAGGAGTGTGCTCCCATCACCCAATCAAGCATCCAGCCAGGGCAGGTCATGATATTTTTTACCATATTAACATGCCATTGTTGTGTGTTATGCCTGATGTAAAGACTCTCGTCTCTGCGAGCCTACCACACAGATTTAATACTTGTCATTTTTAGGGCATACCTAACAACCTGTGTTTTCTTTCTCTCTCTCTTCCCCCCCCCCCAATCTGTCCCTCTGAGTTACATGTTGATCCTGGGATTGAGATGCTGGCCTCTTCTGCCCCTCGGACCTGCTTGATCCATCCTGGTGCCCTGTGTCTGGTCGGAGTTTTATCGCACCGCTCCTGTGAAGGACGGCCCCATGAGGACAGTTGAGGGTTATACCTGTTAAAACTGTTAATATTATAGTCAGGCTGTCTGTTGTTGCCCAAATGAGGATGGGTTCCCTTTTGAGTCTGGTTCCTCTCGAGGTTTCTTCCTCACGTCGTCTGAGGGAGTTTTTCCTTGCCACCGTCGCCACAGGCTTGCTCATTGGGGATAGATTAGGGATAAAATTAGCTCATGTTTTAAGTCGTTCAAATTCTGTAAAGCTGCTTTGCGACAATGTTTATTGTTAAAAGCGCTATACAAATAAACTTGATTTGATTTGATCTACAGTGCATAATATCATCAAAAGATTCAGAGAATCTGGAAGAATCTCTGTGCGTAAGGGTCAAGGCCGGAAAACCATACTGGGTGCCCGTGATCTTCGGGCCCTTAGACGGCACTGCGTCACATACAGGAATGCTTCTGTATTGGAAATCACAAAATGGGCTCAGGAATATTTCCAGAGAACATTATCTGTGAACACAATTCACCGTGCCATCCGCCGCTGCCAGCTAAAACTCTATAGTTCAAAGAAGCCGTATCTAAACATGATCCAGAAGCGCAGACGTCTTCTCTGGGCCAAGGCTCATTTAAAATGGACTGTGGCAAAGTGGAAAACTGTTCTGTGGTCAGACGAATCAAAATGTGAAGTTCTTTATGGAAATCAGGGACGTCGTGTCATTCGGACTAAAGAGGAGAAGGACGACCCAAGTTGTTATCAGCGCTCAGTTCAGAAGCCTGCATCTCTGATGGTATGGGGTTGCATTAGTGCGTGTGGCATGGGCAGCTTACACATCTGGAAAGACACCATCAATGCTGAAAGGTATATCCAGGTTCTAGAGCAACATATGCTCCCATCCAGACAACGTCTCTTTCAGGGAAGACCCTGCATTTTCCAACATGACAATGCCAAACCGCATACTGCACCAATTACAGCATCATGGCTGCATAGAAGAAGGGTCCGGGTACTGAACTGGCCAGCCTGCAATCCAGATCTTTCACCCATAGAAAACATTTGGCGCATCATAAAACGGAAGATACAACAAAAAAAGACCCAAGACAGTTGAGCAACTAGAATCCTACATTCGACAAGAATGGGTTAACATTCCTATCCCTAAACTTGAGCAACTTGTCTCCTCAGTCCCCAGACGTTTACAGACTGTTGTAAAGAGAAAAGGGGATGTCTCACAGTGGGAAACATGGCCTTGTCCCAACTTTTTTGAGATGTGTTGTCATGAAATTTAAAATCACCTAATTTTTCTCTTTAAATGATACATTTTCTCAGTTTCAACATTTGATATGTCATCTATGTTCTATTCTGAATAAAATATGGAATTTTGAAACTTCCACATCATTGCATTCCGTTTTTATTTACAATTTGTACTTTGTCCCAACTTTTTTGGAATTGGGGTTGTAGGTCTAGACTATCCTGGTACTCAACCCAGAAATGAAAAAGGGTTTCGCTGCGTGCACTGACTGCCATTCGCAACCCGACATAGAACCACGTTCTAGGCGCTGGTCCCTAGATGGCGCTGTTGCTTGAATTTGACCTCGATTTTGTTCCTGACACTATACTGCAGGCTTCTGTGTGTGACACTTGCCTGTTGGCTTGCAGGTCTGTAGTTGACAGCCATATTGCTAATATTCTAATTTCAGCTCTTATATTGTTCAATATTATGCATTTTTTGTTACGCAATAAAATTCCTTTTTATTTTTCGCAGTCCGGTTTCCATCAAATCCTGCGCTCTGATTGGCTGGCGAGCAGGTCCGTATCCTACTATACGGACCCCGGATACGGACCTCTGGCGACTCGCTCGTTCACAACAACAACAAACATAGTAGCATTTTTTGTCAACATTTATTTTCGCATTTCTCAGGAGAATAGCATTAATTTTACATCATGGATAGTGATAACGACAGTCTTCACAGCGAAAGCGAGTTTTACTACCCTGAGGAAGAAATAAAAGAAAACATTTCAGGAGAAAGCTAAAAACCTGTAACTGTTGCTAACGCCGAGTAAAAACATGGCTGAATCCTGAATGACTCCTATTTGTATAAATAGGGGACTACATAGGCGGCAAAATGTAGGTTTTTTCCTGCCATGGAAGTGCACTTGTATACTGAGGAGGAAGCAATTTGCATTACAGCCGTGAATGAGGATTCAAAATGGTGGCTCGGCTCGGTTTTCCCTTTCGGGTGCTCTCGTTTTCTGTTAGAATTTGGTAAAGAAAAAAATAAATATATTATTTACCAGCTTAAGGTCGGTCTGTATGGTGAAATACCGTGACCTCGGCCTTGAATACTGACCTCGGCCCAGAGGGCCTCGCTCAGTACTTTCAAGACCTTGGTCACGGTATTTCACCATATGGACCTCCCAGCTGGTAAATAACACATACATACATACATACATACATAATATATATATATATATATAAAATGTGTGTGTGTGTGTGTGTGTGTATATATATTTCTCTGAGTTGACAGTTTCCAATGTTTTCATTTCAAATCTAATTTTGCCCCTTGCATATTTGACAAGGTAAAGAACAGTAAATTTAATAAATGTTGAATTGTGCCTAAATCAGCCCTATATGCCACCAGAATGCACCATTTGAAATCTCTCATTTCAAAATTTTCCAGGCAAGCATGCCCCCGGACCCTCCAGCAGCCTTCAGGGCCTTCTGAGCCAGGCTCTGCATCACTAGTACGACTGAGATTTTTTTTCTAGGGAAAGCCCTGATATATATATATATATATATATATATATATATTAGGGCTGTAACGATATGTGTATCGAAATGGCGATACGCAGAGCCACGATCCGTATCGCAATACAAGAAGGCAGAATCACGGTACACCCTTTCAAACTTCTCCTCAGCCCAAAAACAGAGGCGCTTCCAAACTTCAATTTATGAATACTTTACTTTTTATTTAAATTACACTTTAAACTTACTTAAATTACTTTTTTTTTAATATCTATTAGTAAGTCGTTTTTTCGCCGACCTACGACAATCTTCTGCGAGTCACGCAACGTCCACACTCGCCACTGGCAGAGCATTCATTTCTTTTAAGCGGTCGCCATTCTGGTTGCGACGCGGGGAGCGAATCTGTAAACAAGCAGCTCATTGGCTGGCTAGGTGTGCCACAAGCCAATCACAATCACTTGACCGGAAAGGCATGCAGTGTTGCCAGATTGGGCGGGTTTAGGTGCTTTTTGGCTGGTTTTGAACATATTTTGGGGTGGAAAACGTTAGCAATATCTGGCAACACTGAAGGCATGTCTGCTTGGGCGGAAGCCTTCTGCAGCAGTTACATTTTGACACGCGAGCAATGTTTCACCATAAAAATTCCGTAATTTCCATCTGTTTTCCGCGATCACAGAAAATCATTGGCCCTATGAGAGTGAGACAGTGAGAGAGCCACCCCCCCCCCAAAAATGCAAATCCCAATGCTTTTTACAACAGCTTCATTTATCTGTTTTTTTTTTAAGTACAGTCATGACATCCAGACTACATAGATATTATTGTAGCTGAACTTGTGCTGAATACAAAAGTCATATTACTTTGAAAATACTGCTTAGATTTGCTGAAATTGACAAAATCAGAGCACGGCAAAATCATTAGAGTGCCAGAAAATACCCTCAGACCCCAGAGGGTTAATAAACAAATCCAAGATCCGTATCCAATGGTACAAAACACGTTAGCAATGGTTAAACAAACAAACAAACAAACAAACAAAATACCATCAGTAAAACATGATTTAGGTCACAAGACAGGGTTGGTTTTTTTGGTGCGTGTGTTTGCATAACCATGTGCGTAGGTGAATCCCAAATGGCCAGCAATTTGAACATACAGTTCTTCATAGGGTGGAGAAGCCATTACTTCACTGCCTACATGGTGCACCGATCTAGGGCTTAGGAAATTAAAGACGACACAACTGAATACTCAATACAGAAACAAACACAGTAAACAAAAACTCAAATATTCAAATTAATCAGGACAATCCTATGAAATATCCAGTCAGACATTTTCAGGCTAATATCATGATGTTGAAAACTGTGGAAATTTATAGACTAAGGGAAAAGAAATAAAAAAAAATACATCAGTGAGGAAACAGAATACACAAATAATAAAATGGGTTGGAAAGCGCGTGAACAGAAAGTGTCCTGTTTCTTCACTCTCACGTGGCTCACAGATGCTTAAGATAAAGAGTTCTATTGACAGTCATTACAGAGAGTGCACACGCGCGCGCACACACATACTTGTACTTCTATCTTTGAGGGCATACTCATTGACATAATGCACTCTCTAGTCCCTTACCCTTATCTTAACCATCACAATTACACGCCTGACCCCAACCTCAATCCTCACCCGAACCCTAACCTAAAAATCATTCGAACCTGAACCCTAAAAATAAGTCTTAACACCCAAACAGCCCTTTGAAAAAGCGAGGACCAGCCAAAATGACCTCAATCTGTCGGTAAAAAATATATTCCAGTCCTCAATATGTAGCAAGTACAAGAACACACACAAGAAGGTTTTTAGGAGACCAAGCGTGTACTGTGAGGAACATGAAGAAAACTTCATAACGGCCATGACAGTGCAGCTGGGCAGTTTACTTTTCTCTCTCTCTCTCTCTCTCTCACACACACACACACACACACACACACACACGAGTCTGGACTGTAAGATTAAACATACATTAATCATAAATACAAGTCTGAACCCTGAGGTATCAATGGAATGTCCAATCTCTTGCTTCTCTTACACACTTATTACATCAGAACCTCTCACACAACCTCTCAGTCAGACTATCATACATTCTCTCTCTCTCTCTCTCTCTCTCACACACACACACACACACACACACACACACACACACACACACACACACACACACCTCTCATGCCTTTCCCAATCACATACCTCACATTGTGTCACCAGAAATGACGACAAACACTCCAACACACACTCACACTAAGAACCGAAGTGGCATGGTGTTTACACACACACACACACACACACACGAATGTCGACCAGCCATCCAACTACTTTCCCTATTTTAGACATTGCAAGTGAGAGAGAGAGAGAGAGAGAGACAGAAAAAGAGAGAGACAGAGACAGACAGAAAAAGAGAGAGACAGAGAGAGACAGAAAGACAGACAGACAGAAGGGGGGGACCACCTGTGTTTTCTTTCTCTCTCTTTCTCCCCCCCCCATCTGTCCCTCTGAGTTACATGTTGGTCCTGGGATTGAGATGCTGGCCTCTTCTGCCCCTCGGACTTGCTTGATCCATCCTGGTGCCCTGTGTCTGGTCCGAGTTTTATCGCATAGCTCCTGTGGAGGACGGCCCCATGAGGACAGTTGAGGGTTATACCTGGAGGATGCTCTGGACTCTTATGGCCCTTTTCCACTACCCTTTTTCAGCTCACTTCAGCTCGCTTCAGCTCACTTCAGCCCGACACGGCTCGCGTTTCGACTACCAAAAACCAGCACGACTCAGCTCGCTTCAGCCCTGCTTAGCCCCTAAAACTCGCACCGGTTTGGAGTGGGGCTGAAGCGAGCCAAAGCGAGCGGAGTGAGGTTGGGGGCGTGAGCAGACACTCCCCTGTGCACTGATTGGTGAGGAGGAGTGTCCTCACATGCCCACACACGCCCCGCGAGCGCGCTGGGATCTGTAAACACCGCAAACCCGGAAGGAGAAGAATTACGAATTACGAGAATTTCTGAAGCCTTATGCGCCTCGCCTCATCTATACGCTCTTGCCAGTATCTGTTGGCGTTGTCGGTGACAACAAGCCACAGCACCAAGACCAGCAACACTAACGACTCCATGTCCTCCATGTTTATTGTTTACTATCCGGGTCGTGAGACTACCGCTTAAAAACTCACTGATGTCACTGTTTGCGCTGCTTAACGACATCACCTGACGTCCACCCACTTTCGCTAACTCCACCCAATGTGTCCACCCACTTCCAGCCAGCACGGTTCAGCGCGGTTGTAGTCGAAATGCAACTCCAACAGCCCCGCTCAGCCCGACTCAGCACGGCACGGCTCAGCCCGACTCAGCCGCGTTTGTAGTGGAAAAGCGGCATTACAGTAATGCTTTTATGGCTGAGGACTACAGTTGTCTTGCTAACTTTAGGACTGCAGTTGTCATGAACAGTTTTGCACTCAAGTTTCCATCAATGAAGAGTTTATAACATCAATGAAACTGTCTTCATGTTAAAACTGTTAATGTTATAGTCAGGCTGTCTGTTGTTGCCCAAATGAGGATGGGTTCCCTTTTGAGTCTGGTTCCTCCCGAGGTTTCTTCCTCATGTCGTCTGAGGGAGTTTTTCCTTGCCGCCATCGCCACAGGATAGTCATTGGGGATAGATTAGGGATAAAATTAGCTCATGTTTTAAGTCGTTCAAATTCTGTAAAGCTGCTTTGCGACAATGTTTATTGTTAAAAGTGCTATACAAACAAACTTGACTTGACTTCATTAAATCATACACTATTAGTGAGTCATGTGCCAATATTATATCAGCCAAACCTTTTCCCTTATCAATAGATCGATAGATAGCTTTATGAAACTCAAGATCCACTCAGCTGATGCTGGTTTCCATTGGAGAGGAGTATAAACTTAGGTTAATAATCTAATATCTACATTATTAAATTCATAAAATACAGAAAATATTTAAAGTAATATACAATATAGTGAGACAAATGCATTATAAATTCAATTTATAAAAATCTCTCAATACCAGGGCGGCACGGTGGTGTAGTGGTTAGCGCTGTCGCCTCACAGCAAGAAGGTCCTGGGTTCGAGCCCCCGTGGCCGGCGAGGGCCTTTCTGTGTGGAGTTTGCATGTTCTCCCCGTGTCCGTGTGGGTTTCCTCCGGGTGCTCCGGTTTCCTCCACAGTCCAAAGACATGCAGGTTAGGTTAACTGGTGACTCTAAATTGCCCGTAGGTGTGAATGTGAGTGTGAATGGTTGTCTGTGTCTATGTGTCAGCCCTGTGATGACCTGGCGACTTGTCCAGGGTGTACCCCGCCTTTCGCCCGTAGTCAGCTGGGATAGGCTCCAGCTCGCCTGCGACCCTGTAGAACAGGATAAAGCGGCTACAGATGATGAGATGAGATGAAAAATGAAGTATGAAAGCTCAAATATGTTTCTCAAACTTTTATAGATCTCATCTTGCACATAATGACACGACCGCCATCCATGAAAACATGCAATGCTCCTGCAGATTCATCCAAAATCAGGAATCTTACAGACAGGCATCCTGAGAAAAATGTCATGTCCTATTTGACTAAAAAGCAGCCAGTAACACTGACACTACTGCGGCGTCCACACTAACAGTATCGTGCATCTTAAATATTGCAACGTATTTTATTGCCTACTGAGTACTGAATCATATTCCCTTTACAGATACTGATCTCACAGGAACACTTTCAAAACCCAAACATCCCTTCATTTTATTCTTAATAATAAAACTTTTCATTTTAATGCAGTTAATGGGTCTGACAGACGTTCCTGGGTCAATATTTTTGTGGAGCTTAAGTTACATTTGTTCAGTTCATCGCAATCATGACCATATGACACCACGACGGAATCATACAGTTTATCCATCAATCCAAGTGGTCGGCAGCTTGGGCGTGAACTTGGCTACTGGTTTTAAGGACAGAAATGTTAACTGACCAAGCAAGCAAGCAAACAAACAAACAGATAGAAAAGATCCAGTCATTACTGCTGATGTTTAACTAACTATCTAGCACAGTCTAAGTTACTGCACTGCTGTGTCTCAACCAACAAAGCCTGCTTGTTGTTAAACTCGTATACTGCAGGCATGTAACGATTCACCCAATTCATGATTCAATTCGATTCACGTTACTGGGTTCATGATTTGATTTTCCCATGATATTTTTGAAAAAATAAAAATAATTAAGAGATTTATTACTAAAAAAAAAATAATGCAACATATATTTCCTATTCTTTATCAACATAAACATTCTTGCATTAAATAAAAAAAGTCTCAATTTTCTTAATAACCAACTATTTAACAATTATTCCACGAAATCAAATTGTAAGTGAGCTGATAGCCGACGAGGCGCATAGCATTGAGTTGGCTATAAGCCATGTACGACGAGACTGATTCTATCCACATTCAATGGATTTTGAGAAAGAGAGCATTTTTATTTTTTGCAAATTCGATAAATAAAAATTTATACAAAACGTCTGATAAAATAATTTCCATTTTGGCGGACTTCTTAAAAACCTATCAATGGCGGCATGAATTGACTTTCGTGCTGTTTTTTTGTAGAAAGTGCCGTCTTGCCGAGGTCTAGAATAGCTTTAGATATTTATTTAATTCTTCCTTGGACATTTCAGATCTGTAAATTTTCAAACTTCTTTAAGCTTTTGAACCAGTCTAGAAAAAGAAAAAAAATTTATTTGAATGCTTAAAGATGAAGAAAGTAAACAAACCGGCAAAATGACAGGAGCAATTTGTGAAAAATGCTATCATTATAATTCTGGAAAAATGAAGAAAAATTATTAAAAAAAAAAAAAGATACGTTCTGACCGTCAAGTACTTTCATTCCATATTTTGTTGTTGCTTTTTTTTTTGGACTTTTGGGGGTTTTGTTTTCGAATAGAGTTTTTATTTCACCCTTGTTTTTTTTCAGCAACACGCGCTGCCATTTTGTTTTTCTCTACTCGCGGTACATGAGCTGATATCCTAGTAATAGACTAGCCAGTCAGAGCGCGCGATTGGTCATATCCAGTGAATGTGGCTAGAATAAAAGTTATTTACCCACATTTGTAAAAGCTGCAATAAAAGCATAACAGCCTGTTAATGAAATATTCCTTTTATTAAAACTGAAAAAAGTTAACAAATAAAGCTTTTCTTAAACTTGTATGAACATTTCTACTACGTCCATTTGCTTCTCTTTTCTTTAGTTTGCAGCAGTCTGTAAAAAGGGAGCTCTGATTTCTTGTTAAATCTATTTGTACAGTCAATCACACAACTAGTCTTTCATATTTTAGGTCTTTTTTTGGGTGTTTTCGCAACATTAGAGCTGTGTTACTTCCGCCTATGGTGAAGTCAACGGCATTCCTGCTATTCTGCTGTCTTAAAAAAAATACAAAAATTCGGAAAAACTAAGCTTACACAACCTGATAATCACAATTCATTTTATCAGTTTGAATAGTCAAATTTGTCTTGCAATTTATTGTTGCATGATATATCGTTACATGCCTAATACATGGTACAATTAAGGTGAGTATTTTATTCTGTGCATGACATCAAGTCAAAGAGATTAAAATGAAAAGCATATGTTGATGCCATATGATCGAGTTCGTAATTCCCTGATCAAATTTAGCTTGGACACAAGAACGCTCATTATGCAGCAAATCACAGTTATTCAGCAGGGAAAGCAGCACCACCAAATGAATGGGTGCTAAAACAAATGGATCCACTGTGACATCAGACGTCTGATCACCGACTACAGAAATAAATTTACTCCTGATGTAAATATAGATTTAGTTTCTGTGTAGGAGTTGATTGCAGGTTATCGCTCTGACCGCCATCCTACAGCTGGGACACCATATGCATAGTGTATGGCGTAAACTCACCTGACACATCAATCCAGTCCATTTTTGGTCATGTGTGTCAGGGGCTGAGGACAGCTTGCTGACAAGCCTCCTCTCCTCCTCTAACAAGCACTTTATTCAACACCAGACATGACTCCCTCCTCCCTCCATTCATTCACTCTACTGTAAGGTTTCTCAACTCTCGAATCTCGAGGACCTGCGCGGTTGAAAGACCCTGAACATCTGGATCACAAAAACAGCACAATGTACCAAACTCACAATACATCAATCCATCCAGGATCATGCATGAACTCTCCACAATCACCAGGCAGTGCACACGGACACTGTGGGGTCAACAACCCAGAATGAAAGCAACTCAGACTAAATTGGTCAAAATCAGATGATGAAACCAGCGTTTCCTGTTCCAAGGGTCAATAAACCTTATCTGTAGCGGTCTTAGCTTTTGGTCCAGATCTCACTATCGGTTTTCTGATGTGACTTGCCCATGTTTTATCCTATTCTAGTTCCAGATAAATTTTAATTACTCACTGTACACGTGTATTTAAAAAAAAAAAATCAACTGTGAGCTACTGCTCACTTGCGTATCCCCCGCTCTCGCTTATATCAGAACGCAAGCAATCGAAGGAATAGGACACTTATTATCAATGTTGACTTCAACAAATAATGAACCCTGAAACAAGTAAGTAAAGAGCAGTGTCTCTCCCCAGGGATTTCAAATAGGATCCTGCTAAACTGTCATTCTGAAATAGCATTTTGCCTCTTGAAATAACATCAAAATCCACGCTATATGTTTCGTAAATACATTCAGTCAGTAAACAGGAAGTTGATGTGCGACAGACCTGAAAACGGTATACACGGTATAGAACCCCAAGCTGAAGCGCACTACCAAATATCAAGCAGTTGTGATTCATAGTTGCTGAGAAAAAAGTGTTACGAAAATTTTGTAAATCCATGCTACGTTTCGTAAATGAGTGATTCCACGCTTATGGGTACTGAAATGGGGACATGAACTTATTTTTAAAAATTCACCTAAAACCATTTCTTTTTTTACGATCAGGTCACAAAGCATGTAATCTTTAATGAATGATATGTTAAAAGATAACTTTAATTTTCTGAGATGTAATAAAAACATATTTATATGCCAAAGTCAGAACGTAACAGAAGTGTTATGGACATATATATTCTCAATTTTAACAATGTAGAATTACTTTTTGAAACATAGGAAGGTGATGTTTTAGCAAATATAATTAATAAACATGTGTAGTAGAATAAACATACACATTCTTTCAATAAGATTAACATGGTATATAGCTAGATTGTAATTAATTTGTAACAGACGTGAGATGGACAATCGTAACAGAAGTAATGTAACAGACATCATTTTGGAACTCATAGGCTTGACTTTGGCATATAAATATGCTTTTATTACATCTCAGAAAATTAAAGTTATCTTTTAACATATCATTCATTAAAGATTACATGTTTTGTGACCTGATGGTAAAAAAAGAAATGGTTTTAGGTGAATAAGTTCATGTCCCCATTTCAGTACCCATAAGCATGGAATCACTCAAATACATTCAGTTGGTAAACAGGAAGTTGATGTGCGACAGACCTGAAAACGGTATACACGGTATAGAACCCCAAGCTGAAGCTCGCTACCAAATATCAAGCAGTTGTGATTCGTAGTTGCTGAGAAAAAAGTGTTACGAAAATTTTGTAAATCCATGCTACATTTCGTAAATACATTCAGTCGGTAAACAGGAAGTCGATGTGCGACAGACCTGAAAACAGTATACATGGTATAGAACCCCAAGCTGAAGCGAGGTACCAAGTAGCTATTACGGTATTTGTGGTTGCTGAGAAAAAGGGTGTTTCAGACAGACGGAGATACAAACGAACAGACAGAGGTAAACCAGTATACCCCCCTCCTTCAGAGGTCAAGGTGAAGGCTTTTCTTTCTTTCTTTCTTTTTCTTTCTTTCTTTCTTTCCCTTCTTGTTGGTACAGTACACAGTTAAAACGAAACTACGTTTATCCAGGATCATGGTGCAACATTAACCATCACAGGACTACAAATCTACATATAAAGTGCAAGAGTGCAGCGAGTGCAAACATCGCAGACTATAAACTACACAAAACAAAGTGCAAACAACATGGACAGTGCAAAAACGACAACGAGCACAAACAGACAGTACAGTACCAACCAGTACCTGTTAGTGATGTGCGGAAAGTTTAAGCGTGCATTTTGAGGTAACATATGTCAAAAGAAATGTAAACATTGTGTTATGGCCCTGGTCACACTATTGGTCCCACTCCAAAAAACATGTCTAAGCTCCTATTAGATCATGTTAGATCTTTATCACCAAAAGCACAACATGTCCTAATAGTGTTTGTATAGGACTAGCTTGGGTAGCATCATGATATTTGTTTTCTGATCTATTCCCAGGTGACCACAGTCACCCAAAGCCTCCCATGTGGCCATACGCCGTGCTGTGCGTAGATACAGGACCAGATAGGAACTGTTGAGAGTTTTTGCCTCCAAATTTCCTGTTGGTTGGATGACTAACAGTTGATAGTTTAAATGTGGAGTAAGACTCAAGCTGCATGTTGAATGTCAGTCTCACCAGGTGCAATGCAAACCCACAGTTCCGTTCGTGAAATTTTGCGTAAACAACTTTATTTCTAGTAGGCCGCTGTGTCCCCACAGGTAAGGACTGGAGTCGTTCGAAATGCTCTCGGAGAAGGCGGAGTCTAACACACATAGGTGTAACACACAGACTTCTGAAACACTGAGAATTTTAAGATGTGCCATTTGGCCAAAGTCCATTCAACTATTTTCCATAAACATTTATGTCCCATAGGGAATTTTAATTGCCTCTGTAACCGGGGTTCTGATTCTGCAGAAATCTTCAAGTTTTGCCACAGAGAAAGTGTGTTTACCGCGTGTGCATCATTGACAAGCCGAGCTAAAGTGAATGTTCAAAACATTGAGTTTCCACCACCACCTTCTTATTTGAGGGTCATTCCATGCCAAATCAATAGTACATCTGACAAATTTATGCTCGACCATCTCAGATTTCAATGAAATTTGGAGGGCTCAGAGATACTATTAAAAGAAGTTAATCCCCAAAATTTAAGCTTCCTCTCTCCAACGGTTTCAGAGATACAGGCATTTGAATTTTTCAATTTTTTTGCATTTTGCTCAAAACATACATATTTCAAAGTGTAATATAATCTTTATTATGCAAGAAAGAAACCTAAAATTTTGCACAGAGAGACTCAATGTCTTGTACTACAAGCTTCAACTTAGAATTTCAATGGTCATTGTATATTGGATGGTGATTTTAACAAGGAAATTAAAAAGACAAATTTGCATTTTTTGCATTTTTAATTCATTCTGGAAGCTTGCCTGTGGCAGTAATGCTTAAACTAAGAATGTTATTCAAATCTACACAGAAATATCTACCAATTTCAGTTTTACCAAGTCTCCACTATTCCTAGTTTGTCTGTAATAGGGTTTTGAAATTCGCCGATTTCTAAAACATGCCATTTTCAGTAGCAAGAAATCCAATGTGGCATAGCAGTTAGGAACTTGTAAATTTTTTTCAGTAATCCCCAAGACCCATATTTTATATTTCCAAATTTTTGTTCTGTGTCTCTCAAGTATTTTTAAACTACAGGGGTTTAAAAAATCCATTTTCACCAAATTCAAATTTTTTATATATTTTCATATAACTGATATTTGAGGGTTAATAAATGATAAATAAATAATAAAAGCTGCATATGGCAAAGCAAAGCTGCAATGAGTAGAAGAAACTTTACGTTCTAAAATGAAATTTTATTAATTAATGAAATTTGCTCCAAACTATACTGAGAGAGTGTATTTAACTTAGAATTTCTGTTGTATGTTAGTTTATGGCAGTCAGAATCTTTCTTTAGTCCAATTCCTATAGAACAGGGAGGAAGTTCAGACATTTCTAGATGTCTAAGAACAAACTCATTTATACTGATCTCAAATTGAAAGCAACTACAATTAAATTCCCTAGTCAACTATTCAAAATATCCAATCCTTGCAAAGAAACACATTCAGTTAATAACATTGGTAAATTTTCTCAGTGCTCTGTATTACAATGTATTTAATATAATCCAAGCAATATAATGTTATCTGAACAAGTATGCAGTTTACAGACTCTAAAACTATAAGATATGAGCCACCTGTTCTGGTATCAAAGGTCACCTATTGTGCTGTGTTGATACTGATAAGGCTGGCTGTTGACTGGTACACAATAGCTGGTCATTGATTGCTAATGTTACACAGTCTTAGATTAAAATCAATTTACAAATAATTAATACTGAGCATTAATTGAAATTTATTTAAAATTGAGGAAGAAACATGTCTCCTAACCTACTTGAGCCTTATTGAAGCATTTATTAACCCTCAAATATCAGTTATATGAAAATATATAAAAAATTTGAATTTGGTGAAAATGGATTTTTTAAACCCCTGTAGTTTAAAAATACTTGAGAGACACAGAACAAAAATTTGGAAATATAAAATATGGGTCTTGGGGATTACTGAAAAAAATTTACAAGTTCCTAACTGCTATCCCACATTGGATTTCTTGCTACTGAAAATGGCATGTTTTAGAAATCGGCGAATTTCAAAACCCTATTACAGACAAACTAGGAATAGTGGAGACTTGGTAAAACTGAAATTGGTAGATATCTCTGTGTAGATTTGAATAACATTCTTAGTTTAAACATTACTGCCACAGGGAAGCTTCCAGAATGAGTTAAAAATGCAAAAAATGCAAATTTGTCTTTTTAATTTCCTTGTTAAAATCACCATCTCAATGACCATTGAAATTCTAAGTTGAAGCTTGTAGTACAAGACATTGAGTCCCTCTATGCAAAATTTTAGGTTTCTATCTTGCATAATAAAGATTATATTACACTTTGAAATATGTATGTTTTGAGCAAAAAACAAAAAAAAAATTGAAAAATTCAAACGCCTGTATATCTGAAATTATTGGTGATAGGAAGCTCAAGTTTTGGGGATTAACTTCTTTTAATAGTATCTCTGAGCCCTCCAAATTTCATTAAAATCTGAGATGGTCGAGCATAACCTCTTGTTGATTTGGCATGGAATGACCCTTGAAGCAGAAGAGCCGTCTTGTTGCTTCATTCAGATGCCTGGGTCCCATTAAGCTCTCCCTCCTTCCCTGGGATTTGTTAACTTCAGGGCATTAGGAAATCAAAAAACGTTTAGTACTAGGGACATATAAGGATGGTTCAGTTTTCTCCCTTGTGCAACATAATTGGGACCAATAACATGACCAGGGCCCTATTGTAAACATTATAAAAAGTGATTATGCATTATTGTTCACTGTGCATAAACTGCAGTGTGAGTGGTGTGACAACAATCCATGCGCATCAGTTATTGTGCATTAATAATTTTTTTATTACAACATTCATATGATCATTATCATAATTAAACTGGTCATCAGAATCAGGATCAGAATCAGGATCAAGATCAGCATGAGAATCGGGATCTGTATTAGGATCAGAATCAGCAAGAGGATCAGGATCAGAAATAAGCATGAGGATCAGGATCAGAATCAGCAAGAGGATCAGGATCAGAATCAGCAAGAGGATCAGGATCAGAATCAGCAAGAGGATCAGGATCAGCATGAGGATCAGGATCAACATGAGGATCAGGATCAGCATGAGGATCAGAATCAGGCTTAGGATCAGAATCAGCACGATCAGGATTAGGATCAGAATCAGCATGATCAGGATCAGAATCAGGATCAGAATCAGCATGAGGATCAGAATCAGGATCAGCATGAGGATCAGAATCAGGATCAGAATTTGCATGATCAGGATTAGGATCAGAATCAGAATCAGGATCAGCATGAGGATCAGAATCAGGATCAGCATGAGGATCAGAATCAGCATGAGGATCAGAATCAGGATCAGCATGAGGATCAGAATCAGCATGAGGAACAGAATCAGGATCAGCATGAGGATCAGAATCAGGATCAGCATCAGCATGATCAGGATTAGGATCAGAATCAGCATGAGGATCAGAATCAGCATGAGGATCAGAATCAGGATCAGCATGAGAATCAGAATCAGGATCAGCATGAGGATCAGAATCAGCATCAGCATGATCAGGATTAGGATCAGAATCAGCATGAGGATCAGAATCAGCCTCAGGATCAGCATGAGGATCAGAATCAGTATGATTAGGATTAGAATCAGGATCGGGATCAGTCTTAGGAACGGGATCAGAATCACAGGTTTTGGAACATTTAGGAAATGAGATGCATGAAGCACAATCAACAGTCTGTCTCTGGAGGTCAGACCCGAGTTGAGCAAAGTGAAAACTGTTTCTTGCTGGTTATACTCTAATTTCAGGAAAAAGTCATGTGTGTCCAAAACAAACAAACAAACAAACAAACAAACCAATTACAACTCAATATTGACTGGAAATGAAATGATCCAGTGTAGGTAAGAAAGCCATGGTTCATGCATCTCCTCCTCAGGATCAAACTCAACTCTGCAGCATCCTTCAGACATCAGAAATGACCTCATTTACCTTTCCAAAGTAAACATCAGCCCTGTCTACAGCCCCACACTTTCCTGCACAGGACTGCTGCATGATCTCCCATCAAACACACACAAAGGCCTGCTTTAACCAAACCAAACCCTCCAGCTGGAGAGCACAGAGCCTGGGAGTGAGAGGTGTTGGGTGTGAGAATGAGGAGTACCGCTGAGTCTGGGCTCGGTTTTGCGCCGGGATCTGTCCTTCCCCCGGAGTCTGGATAAAGTCCTCTTCAGCAAAGGCTCAGCCATTCCCGGACCCGGTTATTATTATTATTATTATTATAATTATTATTCCGCCCTGCTGAGCCGAACGGAGCACAGCACGCGCCTGAAATGATGAAAAATCAATCTATACAAAAATAAAAGCTGCTGAACTAAACTTCCCTCCGCATCTTCTCCTCCTGCCCGCACTGCGCCCGCATCTCTGCGCCAACTCCAGCAGCTCGCACAGGAAATGAATTCCACGGATTCTTTCCCAAACTTTTTTTTTTTTGGCCTCGCCTCCACTCCCGAGGGTTTCTGGGAAATGGAGTTCGCAGTGGTGAGCACTGTCACCTCACAGTCAGAAGGTTCTGGGTTCGAATCTCACAGGCTTTTCTGAATGGACTCTGCATGTTCTTTCTCCCAGTGTCTGTGTGGGTTTCCTCCGGGTGCTCTGGTTTCCCCCACAGTCCAGAGACATGCAGATGAGGTAAAATCCCCAGCCACTGGGGTTGGACAAGCCAGAGTGTACAGAGGCGATTCTAGAGTCTGTTGTGGCCCCAAGCAAACATTTCCAAGGGGCCCTTCTGACCAGTGTTCATCACCAATATGTTATAAATAATCTGACACCAACGAAAAATGTATGAAACCAAAGTTGTTTAAATTCCATATGTGAAATACAATGGTAAAGAACAATAAAAAACAAAATAAATAAGCCCTCGGGCCCCGACTCTCGGAGGGCCCTTGGGCCAGGGGGCCCCAAGCAGTTGCCTGCCTTGCCTGTTCACAAGCTGCGCGTCTGAGTGTGTACTTAGTGCCAGTCCCAAGCCTGGATAGACTGGGGAGGGTTGTGTCAGGAAGGGCATCTGGTGTAAAACCTATGCCAAATCAAATATGTGGAACAGATCCGCTGTGGCGACCCTGAATAGGAACAGCTGAAAGAAGAAGAGGAGTGGCAATGCTGTATGCCTCACGCCTGCTTGACCGTTAGCATGTTCATGGACTTTTTTTTTTTAATAAAATTTTAAACACATTCAACTTACTGAAATATCAACCTTGGGTAGTTTGCACATTAGTGACAGGAACACTGGAAACTGCTTTGCACACGCACACATGCATGTGTGTGTGTGTGTGTGTGTGTGTGTGTGTGTGTAGGTTAGGGTTAGGTATTAAAAAAAAAATCACACAGTTCTCTCACGCGCCTTCCTTATATAATAACAATTCCCTCACGAGATTTCATGAACAAATATAGTGAGGTTCTGCCACTAAAAAGCAGTTGTCATTCAAACTTTATTATTTAACATTTTGTTTCATCAGGGTTGTGGTACTCGAGTCCGACTCGTGCCCTAATTTTAAGGACTCGTGATGTGACTTGACTTGGACTTGAGCACTGATGACTCGGATTCGTACATTAACTGCATTCGGACTCGTAAATTGGAGACGAGGACTTGGATTTTTTTCTTTATTTTTTGGAACGTCATAATAATTTGGCATAAGATATTTATACACTACCGTTCAAAAGTTTGGGGTCACTTTGAAATGTCCTTATTTTTGAAAGAAAAGCACTGTTCTTTTCAATGAAGATCACTTTAAACTAATCAGAAATCCACTCTATACATTGCTAATGTGGTAAATGACTATTCTAGCTGCAAATGTCTGGTTTTTGGTGCAATATCTCCATAGGTGTATAGAGGCCCATTTCCAGCAACTATCACTCCAGTGTTCTAAGGCTACGTTTACATTAGACCGTATCTGTCTCGTTTTCTTCGCGGATGCACTGTCCGTTTACATTAAACCGCCTGGAAACGCCGGGAAACGGGAATCCGCCAGCGTCCACGTATTCAGTCCAGATCGTGTCTGGTCCGGTGCTGTGTAAACATTCAGAATACGCGGATACGCTGTGCTGAGCTCTAGCTGGCGTCTCATTGGACAACGTCACTGTGACATCCACCTTCCTGATTCGCTGGCGTTGGTCATGTGACGCGACTGCTGAAAAACGGCGTGGACTTCCGCCTTGTATCACCTTTCATTAAAGAGTATAAAAGGATGAAAATACTGCAAATACTGATGCAAATACTGCCCATTGTGTAGTTATGATTGTCTTTAGGCTTGCCATCCTTCCACTTGCAAGTAGTAAGTGATATGCGCTGGGATCACACACACAGCGGCTCAGTCCCGAATCGTGGCTCTTGCACTTCACTCGCATGCTCTGTGAGCTGCGCAGGGCCGGAGTGCGCACCCTCCAGAGGGCACTCGCTGTTCAGGGCGGAGTGATTTGGAGCGCAGGATGCCTGCGGAGCCGAGCGTATCCGTGTATTGGTATTGCTGTGTGCACGCAAATCGTGTATTGGTGTTGCTGTGTGCACACTAATCATTTTAAAAACGTTAATCTGATGATCCGCTGATACGGTCTAATGTAAACATGGGCTAATGGTACAATGTGTTTGCCCATTGCCTCAGAAGGCTAATGGATGATTAGAAAACCCTTGTACAATCATGTTAGCACAGCTGAAAACAGTTGAGCTCTTTAGAGAAGCTATAAAACTGACCTTCCTTTGAGCAGATTGAGTTTCTGGAGCATCACATTTGTGGGGTCGATTAAATGCTCAAAATGGCCAGAAAAATGTCTTGACTATATTTTCTATTCATTTTACAACTTATGGTGGGAAATAAAAGTGTGACTTTTCATGGAAAACACAAAATTGTCTGGGTGACCCCAAACTTTTGAATGGTAGTGTATCTATATTAATTTTTAGACTAATTTCGTGTAAGAGTGTCACACCTGCGCGCCTTGGCGTGTGCATCAGATAGACTCTCAGGTGTGCTCCGGACAGCACACGCACCAAGTGGACTCTCGCACACGTGCCATAAACGATTCGCACCTGCACAGGATCAAGGTGTAATCAGCGCACCTATATAAAAACTGTGAAAACACACTTACTTTGCGAAGTATTGAGTTGCGTTGCCGACACATTACCGAGCCTTATTTCCTTGTTTGGTTTCCTGATTTCCTGTTTCTCGTCTTTGATTCTGCCGAGCCTACGATAGCCTGTTTGTGTCTCGCTCGACCTATCGCCTGTTTCACTGTTTTACGATTTTGCCTGCCATTCTGGATTGTTTACCGTCTTCACTTGTATTAATAAACACACCTTCTGCACTTACATCCGTCTCCCAGCCATCTCTGACAGAATAGTTCACACTCCCTGACAAAGAGAAGCACATTCACCTGTTCATACAGCATGTTCAGGAACAAACTAATGTTAATGGCGCTGAAACAGACACCGGCAAATGGTGCGGTTGGAGTCTTGTTCTCGGACTCGACTCGGATCAATCGTGGACTCAACTCGGACTCAAATTGAATTTTTTTTAATGACTTGTACTTTACTCAGACTTGAACACTGGGGTCTTGAGACTGGACTTGGACTCGAAGTTTAGTGACCCGACTACAGCACTGTGTTTCATTATAAATGATTGAATTTATTTTATTATCCATTTGTTCGTTTATTACTGGATAACACTAAACTTTGCTAGAAAGCAGTTCCTAGCTAACTTAGCTAGTTTAGCTTACAATGCAGGATATGTTATTTCTCTCAAATGCCAGATTTCTGTGTGGAGTTTGCATGTTCTCCCCATGTCTGCATGGGTGCTCCGGTTTCCTCCACAGTCCAAAGACATGCAGTTAGGTTAACTGGGTACTCTAAATTGTCCATGGATCAAGCTTGGAGAGGGATGGGCTCCGCCAAGTTTTAATGCCCTAGACACACCAATGATGGACTGTTAAAATGTCATCATTGGTGCCCTGATGGCCCTTGTCGGCTATGGGAAGAAGAAGAACCAAGTAAACAAACACAAGGCACATTTATCTCAAAATAAAACCTTTCATGAGCAACCATACAAAATAATCTAATTTCAGTGATGCTGTATTAATAGAATTCATACAGCTCCAAAATTAATGCCGTGCTTCATGATAATAAGCAATAAATTGGAGTGGTGTAGTGGCTAGCACTGTCGCCTCACAGCAAGAAGGTTCTGGGCTCGAACCTCATTGGCCAACAGGTGCAGCATGTTCTCCTTGTGTCTGTGTGGGTTTCCTCCGGGTGCTCCGGTTTCCTCCACAGTCCAAAGACATGCAGTTAGGTGAACTGGCTACTCTAAATTGGTTGGATGGGAACTGCTCCACATCCTTGATGTCCACCCTGAGTAACTCTCCTAAGCTAGCAAACAAATCTGCAGTAAACAGTCAACTATGGCTGACAAACAAGAAGAAGAAGAAGAGATAAAATGTACACAAAATGAATAACACACACAGGATGGGTTACAAAGGTGCTCCCCACACACAGACCTCCATATATAAAAGAATACAGTAATGCAGCAATCTGATTTTTGATGGCTTTTATGACTGTATGATGACTGTATGTATACCACCACAGGGAACCTGATCATAAGTGCAAGACACCGTATCTCATAAACACTTGACCATGAAATTTGTATCTTGATTTAGTTAAGATAAATGGGTTTATTATTATTATTATTATTATTATCTTTTTTTTAAATAATGTGGGGTTATTTACGAACACATTTCACACTCATCAGGAGCTCTGCTTTTAGGCAGTGCCTAAATATATATTAGTCTTGTTTTAGCCCAGTATTTCTTCAAACCTTTACATTTTAAAGGTGCTATATGTGAAAAGTTTAGCTTAAAACATTCCAAAATTAACTAAAATTATCCACAGAATGTGAAGAAATAACAGTTTTGAGGTTATGTCAAAGACATCTATGTATCGTGTTGCAGAGATAGCTACTGAAGTTAGTAAATTTGTCGTGTTGCCAGTTGTCTGCGCTGCCGAGGATCAGCACGCCCAGGCTCCCGCCTTTGCCTACCACCCGGCTCACAATGCACCCGACCCCGGTGCCTGTCCTTGCGGGTGGTGAGCCCACATGGTGGCAGACCATGTAATTTCTTCAGACTGTGCCTGGCTGGGCCCCGTGGACCGGTTGAGGTGGTTCAGGCATCTGATTAGGATGCCTCCTGGGTGCCTTCCTTTGGAGGTTTTCCGGGCACGTCCAACTGAGAGGAGACCTCAGGGTAGACCCAGAACACACTGGAGAGATTATATATCTCATCTGGCCTGGGAGTGCCTTGGGATCCCCCAGGAGGAACTGGAAAGCGTTGCTGGGGAGAAGGACACCTGGAATACCCTGGTTAGCCTGCTGCCAATGCGACCTGACTTCAGATAAGTGGAAGAAAATGGATGGATGGTGTTGCCAGTATTCTAATCAAGACACAGCAAGAATTTATGGCACTATGACTGCTTGGTCTGACATAGTGACCATTATGAAAGACAAAGGACTGTGCATTCCCTTGTTTCTTACAGTGGGCTTGGACACCCCAACATTCCGGTGATATGCTGACCCGAGTTTTTTGGGGTGTGGAGGATGAATTAGACAGGTGGCCAATTCTTACATATAGCACCAATAAAGTTAGAGTATATTTCATTGGTTTCAAAATTGCTGGCATCCCCCACTATTACATTCATGACATTTCGCAGAAGCTCTTATCCAGAGCAACATACAATATACCCAGAGCTGCCCGGGGAGCAGTTGGGGGTTCGGTGCCTTGCTCAGGTGCAGTTTAGCCATTCTTGCTGGTCTCAGGAATCAAACTGGTGACCTTTTGGTCCCAAGCTGCTTCTGTAACCATTAGGCCATGGCTTCCTGACAAGAACTGTTGAAGTCTCTTCTGGAGAGAATAACAGCACTGGTGTTTTTTGGTTGTAAAGCTTTTCTGTGTATGATTGTCTGATTAACCACCTGGCAGAGGCAACCAGGATGTAGAGTAAAATATCTCATTATCTCTAGCCACTTTATCCTGTTCTACAGGGTCGCAGGCAAGCTGGAGCCTATCCCAGCTGACTACAGACGAAAGGCAGGGTACACCCTGGACAAGTCGCCAGGTCATCACAGGGCTGACACATATACACAGACGACCATTCACACTCACACCTACGGTCAATTTAGAGTCACCAGTTAACCTAACCTGCATGTCTTTGGACTGTGGGGGAAACCGGAGCACCCAGAGGAAACCCACGCGGGCACGGGGAGAACATGCAAACTCCGCACAGAAAGGCCCTCGCCGGCCACGGGGCTCGAACCCAGACCTTCTTGCTGTGAGGCGAGAGCGCTAACCACTACACCACTGTGCCGCCCGAATAAAATATCCTGATATAGAATTCATGATATATTTTCAAGTTCCCTGGATAAATATCAAACATTTGGATCATTTTGACATTTTGGATTTCAACTGCTGGTTGGAAAAAGAGTTTTTTCTTTATCATTTTGCAAATAATCTTTCATTATCTTTATACGTTAATTGTATGTACCACCCCAATTCCAAAAAAGTTGGGACAAAGTACAAATTGTAAATAAAAACGGAATGCAATGATGTGGAAGTTTCAAAATTCCATATTTTATTCAGAATAGAACATAGATGACATATCAAATGTTTAAACTGAGAAAATGTATCATTTAAAGAGAAAAATTAGGTGATTTTCAATTTCATGACAACAACACATCTCAAAAAAGTTGGGACAAGGCCATGTTTACCACTGTGAGACATCCCCTTTTCTCTTTACAACAGTCTGTAAACGTCTGGGGACTGAGGAGACAAGTTGCTCAAGTTTAGGGATAGGAATGTTAACCCATTCTTGTCTAATGTAGGATTCTAGTTGCTCAACTGTCTTAGGTCTTTTTTGTCATATCTTCCGTTTTATGATGCGCCAAATGTTTTCTATGGGTGAAAGATCGGGACTGCAGGCTGGCCAGTTCAGTACCCGGACCCTTCTTCTACGCAGCCATGATGCTGTAATTGATGCAGTATGTGGTTTGGCATTGTCATGTTGGAAAATTCAAGGTCTTCCCTGAAAGAGACGTCGTCTGGATGGGAGCATATGTTGCTCTAGAACCTGGATATACCTTTCAGCATTGATGGTGTCTTTCCAGATGTGTAAGCTGCCCATGCCATATGCACTAATGCAACCCCATACCATCAGAGATGCAGGCTTCTGAACTGAGCGCTGATAACAACTTGGGTCGTCCTTCTCCTCTTTAGTCCGAATGACATGGCGTCCCGGATTTCCATAAAGAACTTCAAATTTTGATTCGTCTGACCACAGAACAGTTTTCCACTTTGCCACAGTCCATTTTAAATGAGCCTTGGCCCAGAGAAGACGTCTGCGCTTCTGGATCGTGTTTAGATACGGCTTCTTCTTTGAACTATAGAGTTTTAGCTGGCAACGGCGGATGGCACGGTGAATTGTGTTCACAGATAATGTTCTCTGGAAATATTCCTGAGCCCATTTTGTGATTTCCAATACAGAAGCATGCCTGTATGTGATGCAGTGCCGTCTAAGGGCCTGAAGATCACGGGCACCCAGTATGGTTTTCCGGCCTTGACCCTTACGCACAGAGATTCTTCCAGATTCTCTGAATCTTTTGATGATATTATGCACTGTAGATGATGATATGTTCAAACTCTTTGCAATTTTACACTGTCGAACTCCTTTCTGATATTGCTCCACTATTTGTGGGCGCAGAATTAGGGGGATTGGTGATCCTCTTCCCATCTTTACTTCTGAGAGCCGCTGCCACTCCAAGATGCTCTTTTTATACCCAGTCATGTTAATGACCTATTGCCAATTGACCTAATGAGTTGCAATTTGGTCCTCCAGCTGTTCCTTTTTTGTACCTTTAACTTTTCCAGCCTCTTATTGCCCCTGTCCCAACTTTTTTGAGATGTGTTGCTGTCATGAAATTTCAAATGAGCCAATATTTGGCATGAAATTTCAAAATGTCTCACTTTCGAAATTTGATATGTTGTCTATGTTCTATTGTGAATACAATATCAGTTTTTGAGATTTGTAAATTATTGCATTCCGTTTTTATTTACAATTTGTACTTTGTCCCAACTTTTTTGGAATCGGGGTTGTATGAATATTACAGACAATCAGAGAAATACATTTTGAGAATTCTAAAATTCCCAAATGTAGTCTCTTGTCTAAGACATGCTATGTGTGTGATGTTGCAGCTAACAAGTAAGGGAAGCTTATAGCTACAAGTTTAGCGTAACTGCAAACTGCTCAGTAATAAAACATAGGATTGGTACATAAACTGTTTCATCAAACAACAAAATAAGTTTGTATTTAAAAAAATAAACATTAAAGTCAAATTGGGACTAAATTACACTTCCTAATCGAGTCTCATTCTGGCACAAATGACAAACCTTGTGATGAGGAAGAATGTAATTCCAGCTTCAGGATGTCTACTGTGACTGTTTTTAGCCCTGGAACATCCGTTTGTTCATTTTTTATAGATATCAGTGTGTCATACTGTGTCAGAAAACATGTAAACAAGTCTGTTTGAGGTAGCAAACGTAATATGATTTGAGACAAGTGTGTGAGGATTTACACATGAAGCCTGCTCAGGACTAAACTAATAGCTAATAATTTAAATAAACAAACTTTCCTAAACTTTAGGCTAAGTAGCTGTTTTATTTTGGTTTTTTTTGGCGGCTGAACTGTTTCTTTAAAAACTGTTTCCTCTTTACTCTGGATGAAGATGAACTATTAATTTAGGACACGCTTCCTGAACAGAAAACAGTTGGCTTCGCAGTTGTTTATTTAGACATGAAGCAGATGCGTCCTAGCTTGTTTACTTGCAATGACAGTGTTTGCTCAATGTGCTACAATGATAAATTGTTAAAGTATAAAGTTATGTAATGTTATATGAACCCCTGCAATTCCAAATTTTACTCCTTGGGCATGCCAGTGACAAACTACAGTACGTCTGTTAAAAAAAAATGTTTCGTTACCAAAAACATGTTTGATTATAGGTTATAATTGTGACAAATGGGAAGGTATAGAGTAAAAAAAATAATAATCATGAGCCACTGAATCACATCTGTAAAATTATGAAGTAACTTTTATTTTATTTGTCAATAAGCAAGAGGAAAGAAAGAAGGACATAAAACTGCATGCAATTTCTTTTGGGTCACCTTACGCATGAATGTGCTGCATTTTTCAACCCAAATTTTGGAAAATTTGGGAGGAGCTTATTATTTAGAACGAGAAAAAGCAAGCAAGCGTGAATGTACGTATAGAAGCTTTGCACCGTCACGTGACCCCCATAGCAATGGTAACTACGCCACCATGACAGGAGGCATGCTTGTAGTGCTTCATTCAGATGAGTTAGTACTTATTGATCAGTATGGGAAGGTTTTGCTGTGTTTTTGGATGTGCAAATCATTTTGAACGCAACAAAGACATCAGATTTTTTAATTTACCCAAAGTACTTTATCATCGGCAAGTGGCCTAGTGGTTCGCGTGTCTGCCTCTCGATCACGAGTTCTACTCACAGTCGGGTCATACCAAAGACCATCATGAAAATGGTGCCTATTTCCATCTGGCAAGGTACGCTGCAATACAGGTGTGAGTGGGGAGTCAAACTCTCGCGGTTACCAGAGGACTAGCCCCCCACTGTAACCCTAGCTATGTAATATAGGCGAGAGGCCGAAGGCACCAAAATGGAGATCGGCACTGCCAAACGCGCCATGAATGGTGCAGGAAGGACTTTGACTTTTGAATTTATCATTGGGGGAAAAAATAGAGAAATTTATAAACATAGAAGGGGAAAAAAAACATTCAGCGGGACTCGGTGTTGAACAGAGAGGTCAAAAACCTGATGGTATGCTCACTTCATTTCCACAAAGGTCTCATCTCATCTCATTATCTCTAGCCGCTTTATCCTGTTCTACAGGGTCACAGGCAAGCTGGAGCCTATCCCAGCTGACTACGGGCGAAAGGCGGGGTACACCCTGGACAAGTCGCCAGGTCATCACAGGGCTGACACATAGACACAGACAACCATTCACACTCACATTCACACCTACGCTCAATTTAGAGTCACCAGTTAACCTAACCTGCATGTCTTTGGACTGTGGGGGAAACCGGAGCACCCGGAGGAAACCCACGCGGACACGGGGAGAACATGCAAACTCCGCACAGAAAGGCCCTCGCCGGCCACGGGGCTCGAACCCGGACCTTCTTCCTGTGAGGCAACAGCGCTAACCACTACACCACCGTGCCGCCCTTCCACAAAGGTAAGAATTAAAAAAAAATTAATTTCACAACTGCAGTGCGGTGCTCATTCTTATACAGTGAAGTGAACATGAACGTCAACACAGCGGCTCTGCACAGCCTCACCTTCACTGAAACTAAAAAGTGCGTTGAAATTCAGAGATCCTTCAGAGCGCGTTGTGCACGTGCTTGGGAGCCAGTCATTATGGGAAACACCTGATGCTAATTTGAGTGCAATCAGCATGCATGTATAAGGACACTGTTTTCACAGAAACTTTGCAAAGTATTCTGTCAGGTATGTGACGGCAGATGGATCTAAGTGCAGGAAGAGTGTTTATTACCAGGCGTGATATTTACAAAAAGACAAATGAAACTGAAAGCAGAGTCATAAACATGGCTAGAAACAAATGTGACAGTGATAATACTTCACAAAGCCTCTGTGTCCTTGAACGCGTGTCCTGACTGCACTCAAATCATCATCAGGTGTTCCCCATAATGACTGGCTCCCAAGCGAACGCACAGTGCCCTCTGAAGGATCCCTGAATGTAAATGCACTTTAAGTCTCAGTGAAGGTGAGGCTGTGCAGAGCTGCTATGTCGATGCTCATGTTCACTTCACTGTATAAGAATGAGCACTGCGCTGAAGTTTCATTCATTCATTTCATTATCTCTAGCCGCTTTATCCTTCTACAGGGTCACAGGCGAGCTGGAGCCTATCCCAGCTGACTACGGGCGAAAGGCGGGGTACACCCTGGACAAGTCATCAGGTAAGTTGTGAAATGGATTTAAAAAAAAATTCTTCCCTTTGTGGAAATGAAGTGAGCATGCTACAGGGTTTTTGACCTCTCCATTCGACACCGAGTCCTGCTGAATGCCCCCCCCCCATTTTTCCCTTCTACATTTAGAATTTTCTCTATTTTTCTCCCTGATGATGAATTACTTTTGGTAAATTAAAAAAAAATCTGATGTCTTTGTTTCATTCAAAACAATTTGCACATCCAAAAATGCAGTAAAACCTTTCCCTACCAATCAATAATAACTAACTCGTCAGAATGAAGCACTACAAGCGTGCCTCCTGTCATGGCGGCATAGTTAGCATTGCTATGGGGTCATGTGACAGTGCAAAGCCTCTACTGGAAGTGCTGATGTGCACCAGACGGCCATCATACGTTCTGATACATTCTTAGAAAGGGGGAGTACTGGAGGGGCATTCAGTTGGTTGAATCCAACATAGTGGACCTTTAATGGAAGAATTTATTTTTAATTTCTAAAATGATGTATCATCAAACTATATACGTATAAAATTTCCGATGTACAGTACATATATAAATATAAACAATGCATTTTTTTTTAAAATTGTACTGAATCGATTTTTGAGTTTGGTCTTTATGGATGGTTGTTGACCAATGAATGACCTGCATCTCTAGCTCCACCCATATCTCTCTATTCAGTTGGGTCGATAAAAAAGTAAGCAGATTCATTCTGAGTTGTGTCTTCCAGAACTTAGCAATGAAAATAATGACAAAATTTAGGATCACGTACTTATTGATTTGCAAATGGGTAAAATGCTACTAGGCTTGTGTGTGTGTGTGTTTTGATCAACTTTGCAGTGGTGATAGGGGTTCCAGCGTTAGAGGCAACCCGTCCTCTGCTCTCATTGTGAGCATATAAAGACGACGTGGAGATCTGGACCCTGGAAGGACCCTGAATCTTCTCAGAGTGAGTGCCAGAACCACACGGATCTCCGCCATGGCAAAGTTTTGCCCGATACAGTTCCTGCAACACAGGACACACTGCAGATCAGCTGTGTACAAGTGTGTGAGTGTGTGCAGCTGCATGATTAAGAATCAGAAACCTCACCTTGGTCCAGCAGAGAAGGGAATGAAAGCGTATGGGGAGCGCTGTTTCTGCTTATCAGGGTCGAATCGCATGGGGTCATAGACCTGCAAGAAACAGTGTTAATGCTCATTAACTGAAACAGGCCCAGAGAAGGATGTATTTGCATGTTAGTTCCATTGAGGGAGGTGTGGCCGCTGTGCCAGTCAATTTCAGTAAAGAAGGCGTGGCTATTATGCACGTCAGTCCCAGTGAAGCTTCTGTGCGTGTTTGTCTTAAGCTAACACACTGAATCGTATTACATTACAGGCATTTAGCAGATGCTCTTATCCAGAGCGATGTACAGTACAACATACACAGCCATTCCCGCTGGTCCAGGGAATCAAACAGGCAACCTTTTAGTCCCAAAGCTGCTTCTCTAACCATTAGGCCATGGCTTCCCCTTTTGAACCAGTTCTATCATATCATATCATATGAATTGCTGGATGCTCTAATTATGTAAATCATCCATCAAACCTTTGATCGTAGAGTGACATGAGCATCATCTCGTCTCACCATGACATGTGACCTAATGATGACCTTGACCTTTTCACGGGCTTTTTAAATATTAAATCTGAATGGACTTTAAAAACCGCTCTCAAAAACAGTTTGAGAGCCAGAGATAGCATGATAAGAGAAATCTACATCAAACAGAAGTTCTCTGTGTTGTTTCAATCTTAAAATGAACTGCTCACCTCTGGATCAGGCCACACATCTGGATTATGATGGGTGCCATAAACACTGACCAGACAGAGAGCTCCTGTGAGGAAGAGAATATATGATCAACTGCATTGCAAATCACGGTGCTTCCTTTATAAATACCGAGTTTAACTAAAGGCCTGAGTTAAAGACAACGACTGCAGTGTCTCTCACAGTAGTAAAATAAAGCACCACTGTTCCAGGCACCCAATGGCTATTTAAGTGTTTATAGCTCCCCCTTGTGGTCAATATAATTTAAACATAAAGGAGTACATGAGTGAGGGAATAGAGATGTGGATGACATCCAGGCAGAGGTGGATAAAGTACCCAACTTCATTACTTCAGTCAAAATACAGATCCCACTGGTCAAATGTTATTCCGATACAAGTGAAAGTTGTCCAGTCAAAATTTTACTCAAGTTAAAGTACTGAAGTACTTGCTTTTAAAAATACTTAAGTATTAAAAGTACATTTTCTGTCAACGCATCGCTGTATTATTGCCACAATGCTTACAAAACCTAACGCCGTTACCAAAGACGGAAATGTGAATTCACAAAATGAACGCATGCTGTGCATCATGGTGGTTTAACGTTAAGCTAGCTAGTCAGTGAAACTCCACCTGACATGCTAGCAAACTCTTTTCAAACTCAAAATCATATTGGGTAGCTAATGCTACTAAAAAAAAAAGATTTCTACATTCTGTTTATTTGGCAAGATTATGCTAAAACATATTTCTGAAAGGACTTCAGATAAGTTAACGTTATTCAAGTTAGCGTAACTCTGTTTTTACATGCTAACTAATAGTGTCCAAGTTAACTCGCAATGTGTAAACGTTAGCCATGGACAAGGCGATGGCAACTTGGCGGAAAAATCCATAGAAAGTCATTTGACTAACCAGACTGCATAGCTATTGCAACGTTATAGCTAGCTCTAAAAGCACAGACAACTTCACTGCAAGCTTTCTCTTGGAATAAAACGTTTACATTCCTCAATATGCTTCCGTAGTTTGGATGGCGCGTTTTTGTAGGCTGAGATTTGGTTTGTTTTCGGCAAACAAAGCAAACATTTCAAATGAAACGAATCTTTAATCCTTTCAGAAAACTGAAACATGGGTTCATGGACCATGAGTGCGTGCATTCCCCAGAAGAACCGCCTCCTTCCATTCTGCCATCAACTGATCGTGTTTAAATAACGCTGCAGAGAAATCATTCATCTTGATTTTATCCAGTCTATGGACGTGACGTGACCCTAGTGATTACTGATCGGCTCTCAGTGTCTCCTGCGAAAAAAACAATCACGTTTTAGAAAAGAAAAGAAAAAAGCATCCACTTTCAAAGCCGCTTCATAGTAACGAGTAACGAGGACCTTGACAGAAATGTAGTGGAGTGAAAAGTACGATTTTTGCCTTTCAAATGTAGTGAAGTTAAAGTCATAAGTTTCCAAAAAAATTAATACTCAAGTAAAGTACAAATACTCAAAAAGTGTACTTAAGTACAGTACTCAAGTAAATGTACTTCGTTACTGTCCACCTCTGCATAGAGGGTTGTCTCAAGCAATAAAATACAATAAAAACAGAATTCAGAGTAAAGCATATGGGTCATTCCAGAATTCACAGTACATTTCGCATCTCTGAGATAAACCTTTTGTTATTTTCCACAAAATAAATCTTTATTGAATCAGTTTTGGACAATAGTGCAAATTATGACAAACATTCACCAATAGCGATGCTTGATGTAAATTTTAGACCCAATTTATCCATAAAACATTAACTAAACGACTCCCACCCCTCCCCCCACATTCTTGGCTGTCTTTGACTCTGGATTCATCCATTCAACTCCAATAAACAGGACGGGATTCAGTCGAACAATCTGGTTTTTTTGGGCTTATTCTATTAACTGGTATCAAATCAATTGCATAGAAAGTCTATTTTATGTATTATGTGAAATTTCAGTAATAAAAAAAATATTTTTTACCCGTTCCAATGTTCTTGTCAACTCTGTTAACTCTAATTGCATAAAATCCACAAAGACTTTTAATAATACGCATGACACCTGCACCGAGTGATGTCACTTCTTCTGGTGGGGAAAGTTCAGAAAGGCAGTGATGTCTGTTATGTTTCTTCTCTCATTAATTTGAACAAAATGTTGAGGATCTTATACCAACAGGAGATTAATTATCACATTTGTCAGCTCTGTTATTGTGATATCGGAATGAAACTCTCACTCATTAACCCCCCCCCCCCCCCCCCCAAAAAAAAAAAAAAAAAACAATATGATTAAAATCTGTTAAATTCTGGTTTTTTTTTTTGACACATGCCATGTGGTCGCTAGTTTGAGGTGAGCATGTGGAGTCAAGACACAAAATGGTGGAACACGTCAACTCTGTTATTGTCAATTTTGTTAATGGATTGCCCAGTTTAACAATACATTTTCTGAATTTTTTAAAAATAAATCCTTAAAGTCTTACAGGTTTCAGGTTTGAAAAATACTTGATAAATTTGAAGTGTGTTCTATGACAATAAAAAGTTTAATGCAAAAAAAATCATACCAATTTTTTTGTTTTCTTTCAACACTTGAAACGTACCCGCAACTATAGAATGGGCCATACGCTGTTGTAGCATCTATATGTCCTAATATAGAGTCCAAATAGGCTTAAATCACTTTGGATGAAAGTGAGGCATTAAATGTTGATTTATTCTAAAATTTTACACACGGCGGCACGGTGGTGTAGTGGTTAGCGCTGTCGCCTCACAGCAAGAAGGTCCTGGGTTCGAGCCCCGGGGCCGGCGAGGGCCTTTCTGTGCGGAGTTTGCATGTTCTCCCCGTGTCCGCGTGGGTTTCCTCCGGGTGCTCCGGTTTCCCCCACAGTCCAAAGACATGCAGGTTAGGTTAACTGGTGACTCTAAATTGACCGTAGGTGTGAATGTGAGTGTGAATGGTTGTCTGTGTCTATGTGTCAGCCCTGTGATGACCTGGCGACTTGTCCAGGGTGTACCCCGCCTTTCGCCCATAGTCAGCTGGGATAGGCTCCAGCTTGCCTGCGACCCTGTAGAAGGATAAAGCGGCTAGAGATAATGAGATGAGATGAATTTTACACACAACAATTAAAAACAAGAGTGCTCTGAGAGCACAATATCCCCCGCTGGCAACGATGCCATAACTCTGGTAAAATGCAACTAAATTGAATGAAATTGAAATATGCTTATTACCGACATATAACAAAGAATCCTGTCAAGTTTCGTGAAATTCCTCCACAAATTGTGAGAGGAGTAGATTTCAGAACATGAGTACCCTTCCCGGGACAGATGGATGGGCATCGCCACGACATAATCCCCCTTCGGGCCTTTCGGCCAGCGGGGGATAAAAATTGCCAGGGAAGTTGATTTCAGAAAGCAAGCACACCTTGATGAAATCGCCAAAGTACAAGTTTGTTAATAATCAAGGGCATAACTCTGGGAAAATCTGCCCAAATTAAACGAAATTTCAATATGTGTATAACTGTCATATAACAAAACCTTCTGCCAAGTTTGGTGAAATTCCTCCACAAATTATGAGAGGAGTTGATTTCAGAAGAACGTACACCCTCATGAAATTGTCAAAGAACAAGTTATTTAATCAAGGGTCAAAACTCTGGTAAAATTTTCACAAACCAAATTAAATCGCAATATGCGTATTACCATCATATAACAAGGCTTCTTGCCAAGCTTCGAGAAATTCCTCCACAAATTGTGAGAGGAGTTGATGTCAGAAGGCGAGCACACCTTCATGAAATTGTGAAAGTACAAGGTTGTTAATCAAGGGCTGTAACTCTGGTAAAATGCAACCGAATTGAACAAAATAACAAGATGCGTACTACTGACATAAAATAATGCCTTTTACCAGGTTTGGTGAAATTCCTCCAAAAATTGTGAGAGGAGTTGATTTCAAAAGGAAAAAAAAAACACTCTCATGAAAGTGTCAAAGTATAATTTTGTTAATCAAGGGCTGTAACTCTGGTAAAATGTGAGTGAATTTAACAAAATTAAAATATGCATAGTGTCGACATATAACAAAGAATCCTGCCAAGTTTCGTGAAATTCCTTCACAAACTGTGAGAGGAGTTGATTTCAGAAGGTGAGCACCCTTCCTGGGATGGACGGATGGATGGTTTGGATGGACGGAAATCACCATGACATAATCCCCCTCCAGGCCTTTCAGCCAGTGGGGCATAATGAAAGGTTAGACTGTTTTCAAAGCGGCTAGAGATAATGAGATGAGATGAATAGTTGTGGATAAAGACAGAGTGAAAATGGGGTCAACTGGATTTGTATATCAAGGTCCACACTTGCTATGAAGGTTATAAAACATTAATAAGTGATTAATTACCCGCTGGTAGGGTACATCCCCCAGGAACATTCATATCCTGAGAGTAGTATCGGGTTAAAGCCAAAACGGGTGGATGAAGCCTCAAACTTTCCTTAATGCACATGGTGGTGAAGGTCAGGTTACTGAGGTCTTCCCTAAATTCAGTAAAAATACAGAAATAATCTCCATAGCAAACAAGACATGTTAAACAGAAACAGTCTCAGTGTATAAATCATCCATCATATTAACCTTCGTTCTTCATCTTTATATTTTATTTTGAGGTCTAATTCAATCAATCAAATTTTATTTATATAGCCATTTACAATAACCAAAAGGTATCCAAAGTGCTTTACATCAAAGCCATAAAACAGAACACCAAAACACATAAAAACACAGGTTTTGACTGCGGAAGGTGCCACCGTGCTGCAGATTACCAAAAGCCTTTCAGAAGTACATGAAATAAAACAGACGAAACGAAGCACCCCTCAAAAACAAGACTCCCCTAGTCAGGATTGTATGCCAGTCTAAAAAAGTAGGTCTTCAACTTTGATTTAAAAAGGCCGGGATCAATAGTGGTGCGAATGTCGGGGGGCAGATTGTTCCACAGTCTGGGAGCAGCGACAGCAAAAGAACGATCACCCCACTGTTTATAGCTCGACCTTGGAACTTCTAACAGAAGCTGACCCGAAGAACGCAGGGCCCTACCATGATCACGAATAGTTAAAATCTCAGACAAGTAAGAGGGATCCAGGCCATTGATGGCATTAAAAACAAACAACAGAAGTTTAAAATCAATTCTAAAATGGACTGGAAGCCAATGGAGTGACGACAACACAGGAGTAATGTGTTCACGTCTAGACGTGCTTGTTAAAAATCGGGCCGCAGCGTTCTGTACAAGTTGAAGACGTAAAATTGAAGACTGGCTGAGGCCAACATACAGGGCGTTACAATAGTCCAGTCTCGAACTGATAAATGCATGAATTGCCTTCTAATTGATGAAGTGGTTTGCATATCTGAGTGATGCATTTGATTTGGATAAAATCTGTATTTTTCGTGAAATGTCTCTAAACATCTCATTCTGAGAGGTTCAGTATCCAGGTTTAGTTTATTAAGCAAGAAATAAAACACTTTTCTTTGTGCTGCAATACTTTTCAGTAATCGCACGCCCTAAAGTGTTTTATTCCTCTTACACCACTGCAATTTGCCAAATAATTCATTTTTACATTTATTAAAGAATTACTCGTCATACTTCTATCCATTTATACACTTAATGTTGTGGAACATACAGTATACCTTACATTATTCTATCTACATTCACTGGATATGAGCAATCGCACATTCTGATTGGCTACTCTACTACTAGGATATCAGCTCATATACCATGAGTAGAGAAAAACAAAATGGCGGCGCGTGTTGCTGAACCAACCGAGGACGAAATAAAAAAACTGTACTCGAAAACAAAGCCCTAAAAAATACAAAAAAAGCAACAAAATATGGAATGAAAGTATATGATGGCCAAGAATGTGTCTTTTTTATTTTTCAAGAATTATTATTATAGCGTTTTTCACAAACTGCTCCTGTCATTTCACTGGTTTGTTTACATTCTTCATCTTTCAGTGTTAAAATGTGTTGAATTTTTTTAGACTGGTTCAAAAGCTCAAAAAAGTTTGAAAATTACAGAACTGAAATGTCCAAGGAAATATTAAATAAATGTTGAAAGCTATTCCATACTATGTCAGGACAGCAAGACGGCACTTTCTACAAAAAAAACAACACTAAAGTCAATCCGTGCAGCCATCAATAGGTTTTTAAGAAGTCCGCCAAAGCGGAAATTATTTTGTCGGACGTTTTGTATAAAGATTTTATTTATCGAATTTGCAAAAAATAAAAATGCTCTGTTTCTCAAAATCCAGTGAATGTGGATAGAATAAAACAGTTATTCCACTCAATCTCATTGTACATGGCTTATAGCCGACTTGGTGCTATGCGCCTCATCAACTATCAGCTCATGTACAACTCGATTTCATGGAATAACTGTTGAATATAACGGCTATAAACTGTTGTTCACTGTCGCCACCTTCTGAATAATCAGAACCCCAAATTCAGCAGTGTTGCGGTATAAGGTGGGACATTAAATCAGAGCTACAGTACTATGCAAAAGTCTTAACCCCCCATTTTTTTTCATGCAAACTTTGGCAAGGTTTCTATTTTATGATTTCTACATTATTGAGTCAAAACATTACAAAAACATTTTAGAGTTCCAAACATTAATTTTCCAGCACAAAATTAAATGTTACAGAAAAAAAAAAAGTTTGTATCTGAGCAGCATATTCCAAAAGAGAGCACTTTTCAGATGAAAAAAGAAAACATAATGAAGGCTGCTGGGTTTTGGTGCAAAATGAAGACGCGAGTGTGACAGCCAAAGTGTCCAGAAGAACTGTGGCTGGTTCTCTAAGATGCTCAGTAAAACCTACAGCTCATTTCCGCATAAAACTGCACTCATTTTTTTTTAAAGCAAAGGGTCGTCTCACACCAAATATTGACTTTGTTTCATTTATTCTGGCTTACTGATTACTGTTTATAGTATTTTTTAATGTTGAAACGTTTCATTTCATTATTTTTAAGCCATTTTTGGTCTCCAGCATTTCTTTACGTGTCTAAGACTTCTGTACAGTACTGTATAATGTGTACAATCATCACACTTTTCTATTCCAAATTGGTGCTGCACTTCCACCAAAAAAAGATGGTTCTCTGCTGAAGAACTGATGATGAAGGATTTGAATTTTGTACGCAAATTCAGTCATAATTTGTCAGCCAGAGGTACAGCGAATAAAGTCGTCCATGATAGGTAGTAAAAGTGGATCAGTTCCAAGTCAGCAGTAAAGGAGTATCTGGGTAGAACTTAAAGAAAAAGAAAAAAAAAAAACCCTTGTGGAACAAATCTTTAATGTGATACTAAGCAGTGTTCCTCAAGTTCTTCTAGTTTTTCTCATCTTGTTTGATAGATACAGTGTTGTTTTCTTCATCAGCTTACATTCGTTCCTGACTCTGACAGATTTACTGATCCTAACCTTACACAGAGTAGTGCTTCAGGCTCTGCACAAGAGACCAAAAGATCATGAGTTAAAATCCCATGACCCACTGTTGGATCTCTGAGTAGGAGCCTTATCCCTAAACTCTACACTCTCAGAAAATAAAGTACATTATTGTACCTTTAGGGGTACACCGACTTTTCACTGGTACAGTACCCTCTAAGGTACTTACAGTATTTGTACCCTTTATATACTGATTGGGAACATAAATGTACCTTTCTGACCCTAAAAAGGTACACAGAGTTACCTTGAGGTCCAGTAATGAGCCCTAAGGGGTACAATAGTGTAGATTCTACCTTGGAGGACAGAAATAGACTCCTACTGTACCCCTGCTTCTGACAGTATATACCAGTACGCTTACATTATTTATGGATGATTGAAATAAATTACACTATCGAATAAATCACGCAGCAAACAAATTGAACCCTTTAACATTTTTACCATGTCAGATTTTCCTGACGATATTTTAATAATGTACAGAAGATAATATTAATAGACGCATCATGAATTATTCATTGCTGCTGATAAAATTGACAAAGGTGAATAAGAAGAACTTCAGAGGAATAAATGACTTGCGAACCAGACAAGCTCGTCAGTGTCTTGGCCTTCAAGAAGAGCATTGATCTCAGAACGACAGCGGTCTTGATACTCCTGGTGCATGGCTAGATTATACAGAACCCAGGAAATTGCACTCGCTGTTGTGTCATGACCTAAGAGAGAAAGAGGACACAAACTTCCTTGAGAACATCCTCCTTTCCTTGTACAGTCACATTTCTGTGATTGAAAATGCACTGACTGACCAGAAAAAAAGCTCATGCACTCTAATATTTCATTGGACCACCTTTACCTTTGATAACAGTGCACATTCCTTGTGGCATTGTTTCAGCAACTGTATGCAACATCACAAAATTTATTTCCATCCAGAGTTCCATCCATCCATAGTTCCATCCATCCATTTTCTTTCACTTATCTGGAGTCGGGTCGTGGTGGAAGCAGGCTAAGCAGGGTATTCTAGGTGTCCCTCTCTCTAGCAACACTTTCCAGTTCCTCCTGGGGGATCTCAAGGCGTTCCCAGGCCAGATGAGATATACAGTATAATCTCTACAGCGTGTTCTGGGTCTACCCCGAGGTCTCCTCCCAGTTGGACGTGCCCGGAAAACCTCCAAAGGAAGGCGCCCAGGAGGCATTCTAATCAAATGCCCGAACCACCTCAGCTGACTCCTTTAGACATGAAGGAGCAGCGGCTCTACTCCGAGATCCCTCAAGATGTCTGAGCTCCTCATCCTGTCTCTAAGGGTGAGCCCAGCCACCCTACAGAGAAAGCTCATTTCAGCTACTTGCATCTGCGATCTCATCCTTTCGGTCACTACCCAAGGCTTATGACCATAGGTGAGGGTTGGAACGTAGATTGCCTTCTGGCTCAGGTCCCTCTTCACCACGGCGGTCTGGTAGAACACCCGCATTACTGCTGATGCTGCCCCAATCCGCCTGTCCATCTCACGCTCCATTTTACCATCATTCATAAACAAGACCCTGAGATACCTGAGCTCCTTCACTTGGGGCAGCAACTCACTCCCAAATCCATTGAGAGTTTTATTAATTTTTCACTGAGATCTTGTGTTAATGACAGGAGATTCGAACCACTCTGTAAAGTCTTCTCCAGCATCCCAAAGACTTTCAATGGGGTTAAGGTCAGGACTCTTTGGTGGTCAATACATGTGTGAAAATGATTTCTCATGCTTTCTGAACCACTTTTTCACAATCTGGGCACTAATTTTATGCCCGTGCCATCAGGGAAGAAAAAATCCATTGATGTGATGATAACCTGGTCATTCAGTACATTCAGGTCATCAGATGACTTTATTTTATTGCCCCATAATGTTGCTGAGCCTTGACCTGAGCAACTGAAGCAACCCCAGATCATAACACTGCCTCCAGAGGCTTTTACAGTAACCACTATGCATGATGGATGATGGGTTCATCGCTTCATGAGCTTCCTGTCTTCTCCTGACACGCCCATCACTCTGAAATAGGGTAAATCTGGACTCATCAGACCACATGACCTTTATCCATTGCTCCAGAGTCCAATCTTGATGTTCCTGAGCAAACTGAAGCCTTTTCTTCTGATTTGTCTCACTAACAAATGGTTTTCTTATGGACACATAGCTGTTTAGTCCCAATCCTGTGAATTTCTCGTCACGTTGTATGTATGAAAATTATCTTATTTTCATGATTACACATAGCTGTCAGAGTGCAGGCAGTTACAGATGTAATCGCAGGAAGAAGCGATGAACAAACAGCATAGAGCCAAATCGCAAAGCAGAAGTCATAGTCAGTAGGCGGGCAAGGGTCGGTCGATCAGCAAACAGAGTAACATTGACAAAACCAGGAAGAGGAAATGTGGGAAGGATAGTGAGAGTCAAATAACGAGAGATCAAGTAGGGAATACAAAGGCTCGATATGGACTGAGAAAGCAGAACGATACTTCGCAATGAGGCAAAGTCTAACAGGGGCTTAAGTAGCATAGTGGTGATTGACCTAATGACAAGCAGTTGAGTTCAGTACTCCGGTGACAGGGGGTACTGCGAATCTTGGTCGTTGTAGTCATTAGTGGCCATGTTTGTGGTTTGGTTAGCACTGTTGGTTTCAATGCTCTTACTGACAATAGCTGTGAGTTCTACTTTTGATTTTTTATGAATTGACTTCACTAAGCATTTAAGTGATCTCTGATCATGGTCAGTCAAGAGCCCCCCCCCCCGACCACATTTCTTCTGTGAAGTTGACGGTTCATCTCTATCCTCCAGGGTTTAATAATGCGTTGGACAGTTCTTAACCCAATTCCAGTCATTTCAACAATCTCCTTAGTTTTCTTTGCTTAATCCAGGCCAATAATTTGACCTTCTGAAACATAGTAACATCTTTTCCATGAGCACAGGATACATCTTCCGACAAGGTTGTTTCAGAAATGAGAAGCTACTCACTGCATCAGTTCGGGTTAAAGAATCGTTGCTAGATGAAACATTAATCACTGCAGTAATTATCCAATCAAAAGTTCTTAAGTATTTGCTTAATTAAATCCAAATGGAGACTTTTTTTTGGCCAGGCAGTGTATAAACCAGTGTAATGATGCAAAACAGCACGTTACCTGCAAACATGAATGTGTCTGCTTGTGCTTTAATCTCCTCATTTGACAGTCCTTCTCCATTCTCATCCTGCCAGAAAATATCAGTTCAACACATTAGACTAGTCATGGCTCAAACAGGCTACTCTTATTTAAAAGACTGTATCTAGGATAATTAATTTGTGCTAGCAGCGCTGGCACAAATTGTTCCTCTCACTCAGGATCTTTCTACTTTCTTTTTCTTATTATTATTCTCATAACATTTTTTTAGGATGCTATTTCTCTCTCAGTTTTCAAACAATCACCAATTTTCACATGAAGAATACCTCTGGGCTGAATTACATTGCTATGACTTTTGGTGCTGATCTGGATCACTGATCCAAGAAAAACGGGCTTTTTTTCAATCACTTATAACTGTCAATTTTCATGATTTTCTCAATCAGTTTTTTACATTTTGTTCAGGGCAACAGGGCGCAACCTTTCCTCACTAACAGGGCTCTACATTAACTCTTGAAACCACTTGTCCTGTCGGGCAAGTTGAAAGGAAATTTACTTGTCCGAATGTGAAGTTGACTTGTCCGAAGAAATATTTGAGAAACCCCCCCATAAATAAACTATTTGTAACCCAACAATCTTTATTGCATTTGTTTCCGAATTCACAACATACATATGCATAATATCTATGAATCAAAAGTAATCAATACTTGATATACTGAGGCAAAAGTTCAAAAATATAGTAAAACAGACTGATTGATACCATAATTCACCAATTATTATGCTGAAGTTCAGAAGCAATATATTCCAATAGAGTAGAAATTATGAACATAAAATTTTAAGAACAAAATACTACACTATGAGATCCAGAAACACTAACCATTATATATACACAGATCAGTACTCTGCAGTTCAGTAACAAATATCACAAAAAATAACCTCGGATTCACTAGACTTCTTTGTGAAGCCGAACTTCAGGAGGGACATTTTCTAAATGTCTAAATTTTTATAATGAACACCATCAACAACAATTCAAAGATTTGGAAATTACCACATACTCAATGTAAATATACAGTTGAATAATGATCCCACCAACAGAAATGTCAACAAATCCACGTGTATGACACGATTAAAACCAATCATAAACGACCGTTTACTTTTCAGCTCAAATACACGAAGCGGTATTGGCGGGTTTCGCAAGTGGAATATTGCGCATGCGCACATCGCTCTTTCCGAATAGAAACATCCGGTGATTCATCAAAACAATATGTCGAGTGAGATGCTTCGGAAATCATGCGAATAAACTGATAAATTTGATATGTAACCTGAATATCGGCGTATTTTGGCACTTGTCCGATCGGACAAATAACTGAGACGATGAACTTGTCCGACATAAAGTATCACTTGTCCCGGACAAGCGGACAAGCATTAATGTCGAGCCCTGACTAAGCGTCATTCTCTATCTCTTATTGTTCTGGATCTATAGGGTACGGTGACCAGACGTCCTGGTTTGTATCAGCTAGTGCAGATTATTGTGACTTTGGTCACAGTCTCTATCTCGTTTATTCATTTGTTCTAAAATTACACACTCACAGATTAAGCTTCATAAAATTAGCATAATTAGGATTTTCCTGTGTATGATTGACAGATGAAGTATACTATACATTATAAAGACTAACAAAAAACATCTCTCAGACACTTCACCTGGAGCGATTCATAAAAGCAGCACTTTGGTTTCAATAAAACAGAAAAGAGAAAATAAACGCACAACTGATTTTTTAAAATTCACATTCATGAATTTATTTTTTCACTTTTCATCCTTTGAACAGAATTTTTTCCCTTCTGATACAAATTGAATGGAGCTCACCTTGGATTGTTTCTCTCTCACTAATCACAAGGTTATGGAGGTCTCTCCTACATAACCTTTCACAAAATTATGTACTCACACTTGAAAGGTCTATTCAAAGCTTAGCTTTGAGGCAAAGTGAGTAAAAGGAAACTGTGACCATTTCCTACTGTGATTAGTCTATAATTGGTGTAATTGCAGGGTTGATTATCTCTGACTCTCTCTGCTTGATTCATTGTGTTTAGCTCTGCTTGAGTAGCGTGGCAGACCGGGAGCCTCAGCATGCTCCTGAGAATATTAACTTATGCTTATTGCTTGAGGATAGGTTCAGTTTAGCTTTCAAGCTCAGTGATGATAATTTCAGAAAAAAAAATACATTTCAATTGCAAAAAAGATTAAACACAACATTAAAACAATATTAGGTTTGATTTTTACCTTAAAATATCAGCTTCAAAATTATTTTAATGGCATGGCACACTGACTTGTTATAGGGAGAATTGTTTGTCTTCCATTCCGCATCCGCATTATATCCAGGGGCGCAGATACGTTTTTTGAACTGGGGGGGACAAAGCTGCCAGCAAACCAACCCCAACCCCACCCCCAACATGTGTTGTCAACATGTGTTGACTTTCTAACTATGCCTGTGTGTTGCGTGAGCGGCAGTCAGTCAACAACTCTTCGCAAAGTTTCCTTATGAAACAATATGCTCGCTGAAATTATGGCAGGGAACGCCAGATTAAACATTAAAACTGCCTTCTGAGCATTGTATCTACAGGCTACCACCGAAAGAAGGAGGCTACCAGAAAGGCATCTCTACTCCGTACGATTTTACTTTCACTACGACATTACTTTGAACAGACTATTAAAAAATTGCAAGGTGATATGATAAAGTAAGGCACAGTTTACTTACAGTCGTTGTTTTTTGAAAAAACGATGCAATCGTTTTCTGCCTTTTCGGTTTGGCACCCTTCATCATGCCGTGTTGGGGTCCTGAACTAGGAGCTGTCCCCGATACGCCTGTCAAACTTGTTGTGGGTAACCATAGCAACCAAGCTCGAGCTCGCAACCTGTGCAGTCTGCACAGCTCAACCAACCGAATATCAGTCTTTGTTTTGTTTTATGTGAGTTGTTGCAACTATGTATGTACTGCTGTGCACCTCAATAAACTGAATGGTAATTAGTCTTTTGATTTTTCCGTGAGGTTTGCCTTATGCAAAGAAAGACAGCATAGACGTTTTTTCCTCCCTATAAGTGGGGGGGACCGAACGAGGTGAATTTAAATCTGGGTGGGACGAATCCCACCTGTCCCACCCTCTATCTGCGCCCGTGATTATATCATCAGATATAACACAATGTAACTCTGGTGCGGCGTCCCTGAGAGCTGCAAACATGGCATTTCAGCAAAACTAAAACTTTCTGTTATTATTTTTGTTACGTTTATGTTCATCTCTGATGTCATGATAAATAAAACTCTGTAGCCATATTTGTCAAACTCCACAAAAAAGGCCCCAGTCAACAGCAAGGTTTGAACTCAGAACCTTCTTGCTGTGAAGCAACAGTGCTAACCACTACATCACTGTTCCACCCATATTGTGTATATTAAATATAATTCTTTTATATTAAATATATGTGTCATGGTAGCTTTCAGAATACAGTGTCTTGCAAAAGCATTCATCCCCCTTGGTGTTTGTCCTGTTTTGTCACATTACAAGCTGGAATTAAAATGGATTTTTGGAGGTCAGCATCATTTGATTTACACAACAAGCCTACCACTTTAAAGGTCTCGTCTCGTCTCGTCTTCTTCCGCTTTATCCGGGACCGGGTCGCGGAGGCAGCAGTCTAAGCATTGAAGCCCAAACTTCCCTTTCCCCAGACACCTCGGCCAGTTCCTCGGGAAGAACACCGAGGCGTTCCCAGGCCAGCTAGGAGACATAGTCCCTCCAGTGTGTCCTGGGTCTTCCCTGGGGCCTCCTCCCGGGGGGACATGCCTGGAACACCTCCCCAGGGAGGCGTCCAGGAGGCATCCGAAAAAGATGCCCGAGCCACCTCAGCTGATTCCTCTCGATGTGGAGGAGCAGTGGCTCTACTCCGAGCTCCTCCCGAGTGACTGTGCTTCTCACCCTATCTCTAAGGGAGCACCCAGCCACCCTGCGAAGAAAACTCATTTCGGCCGCTTGTATCCGCGATCTTGCTCTTTCGGTCATTACCCAAAGCTCATGGCCATAGGTGAGAGTCGGAACGTAGATCGACCGATAAATTGAGAGCTTCGCCTTTTGGCTCAGCTCCTTCTTCACCACGACGGACCGGTAAAGCGACCGCATCACTGTGGAGGCTGCACCAATCTGCCTGTCGATTTCACGCTCCATCCTTCCCTCACTCGTGAACAAGATCCCGAGATACTTAAACTCCTCCACGTGAGGCAGGACTTCTCCACCAACCTGAAGAGGGCAAGCCACCCTTTTTCGGTCGAGAACCATGGCCTCGGACTTGGAGGTGCTGATTCTCATCCCAGCCGCTTCGCACTCGACTGCAAACTGCCCCAGTGCATGCTGGGGGTCCTAGTTTGAAGAAGCCAACAGGACAACATCATCCGCAAAAAGCAGAGATGAAATCCTGTGGTTCCCAAACAGGATTCCTTCCGGCCCCTGGCTGCGCCTAGAAATTCTGTCCATAAAAATTATGAACAGAACCGGTGACAAAGGGCAGCCCTGCCGGAGTCCAACATGCACCGGGAACAGGTCTGACTTACTGCCGGCAATGCGAACCAGACTCTTGCTCCGTTCGTACAGGGACCGGACAGCCCTTAGCAAAGGGCCCCGAACCCCATACTCCCGAAGCACCCCCCACAGAATACCATGGGGGACACGGTCGAATGCCTTCTCCAGATCCACAAAGCACATGTGGACTGGTTGGGCAAACTCCCATGAACCCTCGAGCACCCTATGAAGGGTATAGAGCTGGTCCAGTGTTCCACGACCAGGACGAAAACCGCATTGTTCCTCCTGGATCCGAGGTTTGACTATCGGTCGAATTCTCCTCTCCAGTACCCTGGAGTAAACCTTCCCTGGGAAGCTGAGAAGTGTGATTCCCCTATAATTGGAGCACACTCTCCGGTCCCCTTTCTTAAAAAGAGGGACCACCACCCCAGTCTGCCACTCCATAGGCACTGTCCCCGACCGCCACGCGATGTTGCAGAGGTGTGTCAACCAAGACAGCCCCACAACATCCAGAGACTTGAGATACTCAGGGCGGATCTCATCCACCCCTGGTGCCTTGCCCCCGAGGAGCTTGCAAACCACCTCAGTGACTTCGGCTTGGGTAATGGACGAGTCCACCTCTGAGTCATCAGCCTCAGTCTCCTCAATGGAAGACATGACGGTGGGATTGAGGAGATCCTCAAAGTATTCCTTCCACCGCCCGACAATGTCCCCAGTCGAGGTCAACAGCTCCCCCCCCGCACTGTAAACAGTGTTGGCAGAGTACTGCTTCCACCTCCTGAGGCGCCGGACAGTTTGCCAGAATTTCTTTGAGGCCGACCGATAGTCCTTCTCCATGGCCTCCCTGAACTCCTCCCAGTTCTGAGTTTTTGCCTCCGCAACTGCCCGAGCTGCAGCATGCCTGGCCTGACGATACCCGTCAGCTGCCTCAGGAGTCCTGGAGGTCAACATGGCCCGATAGGACTCCTTCTTCAGCTTGATGGCATCCCTTACTTCCGGTGTCCACCACCGGGTTCGGGGATTGCCGCCACGACAGGCACAGGAGACCTTGCGGCCACAGCTCCGAACAGCCGCATCCACAATGGAGGTAGAGAACATGGTCCACTCAGACTCAATGTCCCCCATCTCCCCTGGAAGCTGGGAAAAGCTCTCCCGGAGGTGGGAGTTAAAGACCTCCCCAACAGAGTGCTCGGCCAGACGTTCCCAGCAGACCCTCACCATACGTTTGGGCCTGCCAGGTCTGTCCAGCTTCCTCCTCCGCCAGCGGATCCAACTCACCACCAGGTGGTGATCAGTTGACAGCTCAGCCCCTCTCTTCACCCGAGTGTCCAAGACATAGGGCTGGAGATCAGATGAAACGACAACAAAGTCTATCATTGACCTCCGACCTAAGGTGTCCTGGTGCCATGTGCACTTATGGACACCCCTATGCTCGAACATGGTGTTTGTTATGGACAAACTGTGACTAGCACAGAAGTCCAATAACAAAACACCACTCAGGTTCAGATCGGGGAGGCCGTTCCTCCCAACCACGCCCCTCCAGGTGTCACTGTCGTTGCCCACGTGAGCATTGAAGTCCCCCAGTAGCACAATGGAGTCCCCAGTCTGAGCACCCCTCAGTACCTCTCCCAGGGACTCCAAGAAGGCTGGATACTCTACACTGCTATTCGGCCCATAGGCACAAACAACAGCAAGAGCCCTCTCCCCAAACCGAAGGCGCAGAGAGGCGACCCTCTCGTTCACTGGGGTAAACTCCAACACATGGCGGCTGAGCTGGGGAGCTATAAGCAAGCCCACACCAGCCCGCCGCCGCTCACCATGGGCGACTCCAGAGAAGTGGAGAGTCCAGCCCCTCTCGAGGAGCTGGGTTCTAGAGCCCAAGCTGTGCGTGGAGGTGAGCCCGACTATCTCTAGCTGGTACCTCTCAACCTCCCGCACAAGCTCAGGCTCTTTCCCCCCCAGCGAAGTGACATTCCATGTCCCAACAGCTAGCCGCTGTGTCCGGGGATCAGGTCGTCGAGGCCCCTGCCTTCGACTGCCACCCAATCCACACTGCACCAGCCCCCTACTGCTACCTCTGTGGGTGGTGAACCCACAGGAGGTTGGGTCCATGTCACCTCTTCGGGCTGAGCCCGGCCGGTCACATTAACTGTCACATGATGTCTGTATAAATCAACCTGTTCTGGAAGGACCCTGACTCTGCAACAAGACTCAGCAAGCAACATGAAAACCAAGGAGCCTCCAAACAGGTCAGAGACAAAGTTGTGGAGAAGTATAGATCAGGGTTGGGTTATAAAAAATATCCCAAACTTTGAATATCCCACGGAGCTCCATTAAATCCATTATAGCAAAATTGAAAGAATATGTCACCACTACAAACCTGACAAGGGAAGGCCGCTCACCAAAACTCACAGACTGGGCAAGGAGGGCATTAATCAGAGATGCAACAAAGACACCAACGATAACACTGAAGGAGCTGCAAAGATCCACAGCGGAGATGGGAGAATCTGTCCATAGGGCCACTTTAAGCCGTACACTCCAAAGAGCAGGGCTTTATGGAAGAGTGGCCAGAAAAAAGCCATTGCTTAAAGAAAACATGTTTGGAGTTTGCCCAATGGCATGTGGCAGACTCCCCAGACACATGGAAGATTCTCTGGTCAAATGAGACGAAAATTTAACTTTTTGGCCATCACGGGAAATGCCATGTGTGGCGCAAACCGAACACCTTGAGAACACCATTCCTACAGTGAAGCATGGTGGTGGCAGCATCATGTTGTTGGGATGTTTTTCATGTGCAGGGACAGGAAAGCTTATCAGGATTGAAGGAAAGATGGATGGCACTAAATACAGGGCAATTCTGGAGGAAAGCCTGGGACTGGGATGAAGGTTCACGTTCCAGCAGGACAATGACCCTAAACGTACTGCTAAAGCTACACTGGAGTGGTTTAAAGGGAAACATTGAAATGTCTTGGAATGGCCTAATCAAGCCCAGACCTCAATCCAATTGAGAATCTGTGGCATAACTTGAAGATTGCTGTACACCAATGCAACTCATCTAACTTGAAGGAGTTGGAGCAGTTTGGCCTTGAGGAACGGGCAAAAATCCCAGTGGCTAGATGTGCTAAGCTAATAGAGACGTACCCCAAGAGACTTGCAGCTGTAATTGGAGCAAAATGTGGCTCTACAAAGTATTGACTTTGGGGGGTGAATATCTATGCACACTCCAGATCTCTGTTTTTTTATCTTAATTATTGTTTGTGTCACAATAAAAAAAAATTGCACCTTTAAAGTGGTAGGCATGCTGTGTAAATCAAATGGTGCTAACCGTCCAAAAATCCATTTTAATTCCAGCTTGTAATGTGACAAAACAGGACAAACACCAAGGGGGATGAAAACTTTTGCAAGATGCTGTAGATTCAACTACATCATGTAACTTATATTAATGGTACTTAGGGCAGCACAGTGGTGCAGTGGTTAGCATATAGTAAGAAGGTTCTGGGTTCGAGCCCAGTGGCTGACAGGGGCCTTTCTGTGTGGAGTTTGAATGTTCTCCCCGTGTCCGCGTGGGTTTCCTCCGGGTGCTCCGGTTTCCCCCACAGTCCAAAGACATGCAGGTTAGGTTAACTGGCGACTCTAAGGCCCTGTTTACATTATTTCGAATCAGCGGATCATCAGATTCACGTTTTTAAAACGATTCGCGTACACACACAAATAGCAGGAAGTGAAGTCCGCGCCGTTTTTCAGCAGTCGCGTCACATGACCAACGTGGCATGACCAACGCCAGCGAATCAGGAAGGTGGATGTCACAGTGACGTTGTCCAATGACGACGTCAGCTAGAGCTCAGCATTGCGTATCCTCGTTCCTCAATGTTTACACAGCACCGGATCAGATACGTACTGGGTTGAATACGTGGGCCCTGGCAGATTCAAATTGTTCCGCCTGTGGAGTCGTTTCCCGGCGTTTTAATGTGCACGGACAGTGCATCTGCAACGAAAACGATACGGATACGGTCTAATGTAAACACCACCTAAATTGACCGTAGGTGTGAATGTGAGTGTGAATGGTTGTCTGTGTCTATGTGTCAGCCCTGTGATGACCTGGCGACTTGTCCAGGGTGTACCCCGCCTCTCACCCATAGTCAGCTGGGATAGGCTCCAGCTTGCCTGCGACCCTGTACAGGATAAGCGGCTACAGATAATGGATGGATGAATTCAATGGATTCTAATTTTAACATTGTGGAGGAAGCCTTTAGCTTTCCTGTTGCACTGTATGTTTCTTTATGACTGTTGATTGCATTATATTGGTTGAATTATCTTCACAGTGAAACATAATAATGTCTTGGTCTTATGGTAATATGAGCAAACCAAGACTTTCAAAATCAAGACTGCAGTCTCAGTTGATTGACCAGTCATTTATCATTTCACCTTTAATTGTCCTAATCCTAGTATTTTATATATGGTAGGATTCAGATCACAACATTTGCCGTCACCTTTAAAAAAAATCCTGAGCACTCTGTCTTCTTGTTTTCAGAGTTTGGTCATTTCATCTTCTCGAACGTTTCACCAATCCAACACACTGCATCATCACCTTTAACATCTCTATGTTTGGATTGGATTCAGTTTGAATTGGGATCAAAGCATCTACCAAATTAATCATCATTGTAAATGCTTGTTTGAAATCACTCACTCACCTTTGACAGAAGCAGGACTTCTATAAAGTCGATTGCTCTCCTCTTGTTGCTTGTCGTGCTTGTGTATGTGGAGCTCTCTGTCTGTCCCTGATCGAGCAATTGGGAACGGCGTTCTTGAACGACTCTGGCAGTGAAGTCGTGGACGATTTTGCAGGCCCGATGGAAACGTTGTCCTTCTGTGGAGTGCTTATACAGCCAGTCCCAATGATGAGGGAGGTAGCGCTGCCTCTTCACCACCAACACACTCAGCTCATAAATGGCAGAAATGTACTCACTTGACTTTCTGTCAGAGAATTACACACGAAACACGTGTAAATATGTAAAGAGTGTGTGAACATGCGTGACTATTATGTATACACCACGTCATTGCTTTATTATCATTAAGACAGTGTTGTAGTCGAGTCACTAAACCTCGAGTCTGAGTCTAGTCTCGAGTCCCCAGTGTTCAAGTCAGAGTCAAGTCCAAGTCATTAAAGAAAATTTCAAGTCGAGTCCAAGTCAAGTCCACTATTGATCCGAGTCTGCGTCGAGTCTGAGAACAAGACTCCAACTGCACCATTTGACAGTGGCTGTTGCTGCCTTTATGTAAAACCGTTTACGGCGCATGTGCGAGAGTCTGCTTAGTGCGTGCTGTCCAGAGCGTGCCCAAGAGTCTATCTGATGCACGTGCAAAGGTGCGCAGGTGTGACACTCTTGCACGAAATTCATATAAAAATTAATATAGATATAAATATCTCACGCCAAAATTATTATGGCATATAACAAAAAATCAAGAAAAAATCAGGGTCCTCATCTCCAATTTATGAGTCCGAATGCAGTTAATGTACAAGTCCGAGTCATCAGTGCTCAAGTCCAAGTCGAGTCATGAGTCCTTAAAATTAGGTCACAAGTCAGACTCGAGTCTGAGTCTTGGACTCAAGTACTACAAGCCTGCATTAAAGTCCATGCGTCCATCGCATACAGTAGGGTCTAAATGTGTGTGTGTGTTGACAGAGCTCCACTCACTCCTGGCAGTGGCTGTCATAGCTGAAAGTGCATTTCAGGAGGCTGTCAAGTGTCATCAAGCTCACATGTTCAAACATGTCAAAATCATTCTTTCCTTCTGCCAGCAGGTTGCGCCATTTCTCCTAAACAGCACAGGAATTCAAGAATTGTCACAAAGCATCCATCTGTCCATTTATCCATTATCTCTATGGCTTATACGTCAGGGTCAAAGCGGAAGCTGGAGCCAATCCCAGCTGACTTTGTTTGACAGGCGGGGTTCACCCTGGGTGGGTCACCAATCTATCACTGGGATAATACAGAGACGAACAACCATTCACACCTATGGGCAATTTAGGGCAGCCAGTTGACCTAATCCACATGTGGTTGGACTGTGGGAGCATAATCCACAGAAATTATGTTTGGAAAATTATACTTGGGTTCGATCCTGAGCTGGGGTGCCTGGAAGAAGTTCAATTAAAGTACGGAGTTGTGAATGAGAATTTTAATTTGTTGAAAGCCTGATATACAGGACCAGTCAAAAATCTGGACTCACCGTCTAATTCAGTATTTTTTCTTTATATTTTTATTAATTAAAAGTCACTTCATGTCTTAAAGTAATGATGGATGCCGTGTCTCTTTACATAGTTGAGCTGTTCTTTACATAATATGGATTACTACAGAGTCCAAATTAGGCATGCCCAAATTTTTGCCTGGTATTGGAAATCCTTACTTAACAAGGTTAAAGGAGAACTGAAGGCACATTTTTTTTTATTATCAAAATTCTATTTCTCATTTTATTAAATACAGGAATGCATTTTTGATAGCTATTTTGTCACTGCTATAGCAAGTTATGAGTGTTTGAAATATGCTCTATGTCAAGGCAACGGCTGTAAACGAGATTCGTTGAGACCTGTGCGAGACATCGTAGGACGGAAGTAAAACGTACAGTGGAAATCAAAGTGACCGACATCTGCCAACGTTGTCAAAAGACGTGCACGCCCTCTTTCGAATGCTGATGTAATCAAGCCGGAAGTTTTGTTTGTTTTGATAGCAATCAGGAAAGTTTGAAAAAAGTAGGCAGTAATCGTCATTTAAACTCGTTTTTGTGCAATATTTTGTTTGGAAAACAGTTTTCAAGATGGCGTCACTGACACCTGGCTGACACTTCACGTTTCGAAGTCTCGCACAAGTCTTGTGAAGATCGCGCGGATAAGTGACACCTGCCGTGGACCAAACGAACTAAATTCAACATGGATAAAAACCGAATAGGCCGATAAGTCCATCCATCCATCCATCCATCCATCCATCCATTATCTGTAGCCACTTATCCTGTTCTACAGGGTCGCAGGCAAGCTGGAGCCTATCCCAGCTTACTATGGGCGGGGTAAACCCTGGACAAGTCACCAGGTTATCGCAGGGCTGACACAGAGACCAGCAACCATTCACACTCACATTCACACCTACGGTCAATTTAGAGTCACCAGTTAACCTAACCTGCATGTCTTTGGACTGTAGGGGAAACCGGAGCACCCGGAGGAAACCCACGCGGACACGGGGAGAACACGCAAACTCCGCATAGAAAGGCCCTCGCCGGCCGCTGGGCTTGAACCCAGGACCTTCTTGCTGTGAGGCGACAGTAGGCCGATAAGTATAATATTTAATTGCAATTAGTTGCCAATACGAGTCACGATATAAGGTTACTAAAACCAAAAATGAAATTGAATAACACGTTAATTAATAAATAAAGCAAGTTTAAAAATTACTTCAGTTCTCCTTTAGTGAATCACTGGCAAAGACAAACTCTCTGGATGAGATTAGGAAGAGCGTTATGCCTGCGTCTGCTTGCACACAAGACTGCACTTCCCAGAATTCACAGCAGCCTTCAAATATGACTCCCTGGATAACAACACTCATCCTGCACTTCACTGCTCACAGTCTCCTGATGACTGGCACAGTGGTGTAGTGGTTAGCACTGTCGCCTCACAGCAAGAAGGTTCTGGGTTTGAATCCCACGGCCGACAGGGGCCTTTCTGTGTGGAGTTTGCATGTTCTCCCCGTGTCCGCGTGGGTTTCCTCCGGGTGCTCCGGTTTCCCCCACAGTCCAAAGACATGCAGGTTAGGTTAACTGGTGACTCTAAATTGACCGTAGGTGTGAATGTGAGTGTGAATGGTTGTCTGTGTCTATGTGTCAGCTCTGCGATGATCTGGCGACTTGTCCGGGGTGTACCCCGCCTTTCGCCCGTAGTCAGCTGGGATAGGCTCCAGCTTGCCCATGACCCTGAACAGGTGGTTACAGATAATGGATGGATGGACCCAGCCACTGGGTTTGTACAAGCCAGTGCATACTTAGTGCCAGTTCCAAGCCCAGAAAGATTGGGGAGCGTTGTGTCAGGATGGGCATCTGGTGTAAAAATCTATGCAAGAGGGGTTGAAAATCAATTGGGGCTTTGCCCTGTATTCTTCCCCTGTCTCTTATGCGACAAATAAATTAAATAGACTGATTGGACTCAACAGCCACAGGACACTATTTAAGCACACATACTGTACTGCACGCGGCACGGTGGTGTAATGGTTAGCGCTGTCGCCTCACAGCAAGAAGGTCCGGGTTCGAGCCCCGTGGCCAGCGAGGGCCTTTCTGTGTGGAGTTTGCATATTCTCCCCGTGTCCGCGTGGGTTTCCTCCGGGTGCTCCGGTTTCCCCCACAGTCCAAAGACATGCAGGTTAGGTTAACTGGTGACTCTAAATTGAGCGTAGGTGTGAATGTGAGTGTGAATGGTTGTCGGTGTCTATGTGTCAGCCCTGTGATGACCTGGTGACTTGTCCAGGGTGTACCCCGCCTTTCACCCGTAGTCAGCTGGGATAGGCTCCAGCTTGCCTGTGACCCTGTAGAACAGGATAAAGCGGCTAGAGATAATGAGATGAGATGAGATATTTTATTCCTCTTCTACCATCGCAATTTACCAACACTAACAACTTAGTTATTTAAGGTACAGCATGTATGTTTAGTCAGTTTATAGTGAAGTTTAAAGATTATAGAATGTCTGGGAAACATATTTGTTGCTGTGTTACTTGTATAACAGCCATTTAACAGTTATTCCACAAAATCGAGTCGTACATGAGCTGATAGCAGACGAGGCGTGTAGCACCAAGTTGGCTATAACCCGTGTACAACGATATTGAGTGGAATAACTGTTTTATTCTATCCACATTCAGTGGATTTTGAGAAACAGAACATTTTATTTTTGTTTTTTGAAAACTCGATAAATGAAAACTTTATACAAAACATCCGACAAAATCATTTCTGCTTAGTGGACACGTGACAAATTGCATACATGTGTAGTAAAATATTCACATTTTATTCTTCTTTGAGCTTGCGAACCAGTCTAAAAAAAAAAAAATCAACAAATTTTAATGCTTAAAGATGAAGAATGTTAACAAATCTGCAAAATGACTACGTTGTGAAAAATGCTAAAATAATAATAATAATAGTAATAATAATAATGCTTAAAAAACAAACAAAAAAGATACGTTCTTACCATCAAATACTTTTATTCCATATTTTGTTGCTTTTTTGTATTTTTGGGGGTTTTATTTTTGAGTAGACTATTTATTTTGTCCTCGATTGGTTCAGCAACACGTTCCACCATTTTGTTTTTCTCTACTCACGGTATATAAGCTGATAGCTTTGTAGTAGAGTAGCCAATCAGAGTGTGCGATTGCTCATATCCAGTGAATGTGGATAAAATAAATACAGTGATTTCCTCATAATTCAGACTCACCATTTTCTCTCTCAAAGGTAATCATCCCCCATTCTCATTATCTCTAGCCGCTTTATCCTTCTACAGGGTCGCAGGCAAGCTGGAGCCTATCCCAGCTGACTACGGGCGAAAGGCGGGGTACACCCTGGACAAGTCACCAGGTCATCACAGGGCTGACACATAGACACAGACAACCATTCACACTCACATTCACACCTACGCTCAATTTAGAGTCACCAGTTAACCTAACCTGCATGTCTTTGGACTGTGGGGGAAACCGGAGCATCCGGAGGAAACCCACGCGGACACGGGGAGAACATGCAAATTCCGCACAGAAAGGCCCTCGCCGGCCACGGGGCTCGAACCCAGGACCTTCTTGCTGTGAGGCGACAGCGCTAACCACTACACCACCGTGCCGCCCCTCTCAAAGGTAATATGACAAAAAAAAAAAACACAGGAATGACAAAATGCAAACTACTCTGCCTGAAGACTTTCCTATCAGCTTTACCTCTGATGATTCCAAAATGTTGAAACTCGAGACTCCTCAATAATCATCTTCTCACAGAAAGCATCCCCATATCAACAATTACTATTAAAAAAAAACCCTGTTTATGTGGGATTTCAACCATACAAGTCCAAGTGTACAGTGGTGCTTGAAAGTTTGTGAACCCTTTAGAATTTTCGATATTTCTGCATAAATATGACCTAAAACATCATCAGATTTTCACACAAGTCCTAAAAGTAGATAAAGAGAACCCAGTTAAACAAATGAGACAAAAATATTATACTTGGCCATTTATTTATTGAGGAAAATGATCCAATATGCAAAAGTATGTGAACCTCTAGGATTAGCAGTTAATTTGAAGGTGAAATTAGAGTCAGGTGTTTTCAATCAATGGGATGACAATCAGGTGTGAGTGGGCACCCTGTTTTATTTAAAGAACAGGGATCTATCAAAGTCTGATCTTCACAACACATGTTTGTGGAAGTGTATCATGGCACGAACAAAGGAGATTTCTGAGGACCTCAGAAAAAATGTTGTTGTTGCTCATCAGGCTGGAAAAGGTTACAAAACCATCTCTAAAGAGTTTGGACTCCACCAATCCACAGTCAGACAGATTGTTTACAAATGGAGTAAATTCAGGACCATTGTTACCCTCCCCAGGAGTGGTCGACCAACAAAGATCACTCCAAGAGCAAGGCATGTAATAGTCGGTGAGGTCACAAAGGACCCCAGGATAACTTCTAAGCAACTGAAGGCCTCTCTCACATTGGCTAATGTTAATGTTCATGAGTCCACCATCAGGAGAACACTGAACAACAATGGTGTGCATGGCAGGGTTGCAAGGAGAAAGCCACCGCTCTCCAAAAAGAACATTGCTGCTCATCTGCAGTTTGCTAAAGATCACGTGGACAAGCCAGAAGTCTATTGAAAAAATGTTTTGTGGATGGATGAGATCAAAATAGAACTTTCTGGTTTAAATGAGAAGCGTTATGTTTGGAGAAAGGAAAGCACTGTATTCCAGCATAAGAACCTTATCCCATCTGTGAAACATGGTGGTGGTAGTATCATGGTTTGGGCCTGTTTTGCTGCATCTGGGCCAGTACGGCTTGCCATCACTGATGGAACAATGAATTCTGAATTATACCAGCGAATTCTAAAGGAAAATGTCAGGACATCTGTCCATGAACTGAATCTCAAGAGAAGGTGGGTCATGCAGCAAGACAATGACCCTAAGCACACAAGTCGTTCTACCAAAGAATGGTTAAAGAAGAATAAAGTTAATGTTTTGGAATGGCCAAGTCAAAGTCCTGACCTTAATCCAATCGAAATGTTGTGGAAGGACCTGAAGCGAGCAGGTCATGTGAAGAAACCCACCAACATCCCAGAGTTGAAGCTGTTCTGTACGGAGGAACGGGCTAAAATTCCTCCAAGCCGGTGTGCAGGACTGATCAACAGTTACCACAAACGTTTAGTTGCAGTTATTGTTGCACAAGGGGCTCACACCAGATACTGAAAGCAAAGGTTCACATACTATTGCCACTCACAGATATGCAATATTGGATAATTTTCCTCAATAAATAAATGACCAAGTATAATATTTTTGTCTCATTTGTTTAACTGGGTTCTCTTTATCTACTTTTAGGACTTGTGTGAAAATCTGATGATGTTTTAGGTCATATTTATGCAGAAATATAGAAAATTCTAAAGGGTTCACAAACTTTCAAGCACCACTGTATGCAATAATTATGCAGAATGTGAAATTTTAATGACTGTATGTAAAGTCAAGTGTGAATGTTATATTTTGCACCAAGGTTAATATTGCAAGGGGTCTCATGGGTGCAGGGATGTGGGCTATAACATCAAAGTCATGTTCACTCAATACAGTAAAATGATCAGAATAATCCTGATGTTCATTTTAGCCTACGATATCCTGTATTATAAAATACATTTGCATCAATCCCTTTTATAACCTCTTGGGTCAATACAGTGGATCAATTTCAAGTTCATGCATATTTTCAGAAACTGGAGTTGATTTCCATCACTGGAAAAGCAGAAGTGTTTTTTTTTTTCAGTTCTTTGTAACAGTAAATTTGTCTTCAACAACATTCACACTACGTAGTCATCATTTCTCTTGGTGGTTTCCTCTTTCACAGGTCACAATTTAACACACATAACTAACTGAAAGCTGAGTATGTGGCTAATAACTACTGTCATGAGTTAGATGCAGGATACTCGCAGGCTTACATGCATGATGTTGGTGGAGTCGTTGAAGATCTGAATGTAGTTTTTTAGGATGTCAAAGTGGAAGGCCGGAGTGAGAAGACGACGCTGACGAAACCATTGTTGTCCATTATTCAGGAGAAGCCCTTGTCCTGTTTCACACACAAGTAAACACACAGCAATGGTCTAGTCATGCCTGACACACAAATACAGCGTATATTAACCGTTTACAAGGTTCCCACGGATCCTGAAAAAGTCTTAAAACAGCCACCAGGAAGCAATTGTTTCATGGTGTTGACAGACATTTCATTTAGGCACAAAATGTGATTCAAACATTAAATCTGAGAAGCAGAGATTGTGAATCTCCTGCACAATATGAATAAAAGAAATGCTTGTCCATGCCATGTACTGTATCAGACAGTTAAAGTCGCTGGAACTGAATTCTGGTAAACAGGCAAAAATGACATAATCTGGTTTTGATTTCGTCAAAATGGAGCTTTCGTGCAAGTAATATAATTTGATATATCCATTAAAAAACAAATTAATTTCACCAAAACAATATGGAAATGTTTTATGTAGGCTATTTTTGAACCTTAAAGCTAGACTGCCTTTCAGATTTTTCAAGTGTAGGTCATAAAAATAATTTTCCCGGACACGCAATTATTTTTGTTTCATGACCGAAAGCTACTGAATTTGAATCACAGACTTCCAATTTTATTAGTTTTTTTTAAATAGAACAATTAATGAATTTAGAGCCACATGGCCCTAAATTCTCTGCTATTTTTTCCTGCTTCACCATGACCCAATACAAGATACTATGTCATGCATGACATGGTGGGCTTTCCCTGTTCGTGCAAGGCATTGTGGGATACAAATTTGAAACAGGAGAGAAAAATGGAGGACGTGAGTGTGCGAATGAAACGTGAAAGAGCGACTACAGTAACGGAAAGAAAGCGAGAAGAAAAGACGTTATGTTATATACGAAGGAAAGGAAACGCAGGACCAAACTAATAAATATCGGCGGTCAGCGAGCACCTCGGTGTGATCAGCTGTTCGTTTAGCGACAGAATGATGGAACTGTCAGTGCACACTCAAAGGTAAACCTGCGCATGCGCACACACATGGACTTCCTCTGTCTGCTTGACTGCACGAAGCGAGCGATTTCATGCACGTTATTTGCTTTAATCCCTTCAAATTAAATAACTTCCCAGCCACAGAACAGAATGGCCTGATATTTTGTGAGATATTACAGAAATAAACATATATCACAATGACCACATTTCAGAATGAACTAAATTTCACCAATTTTATGAAATCCAAAGGCCGTCTCGATTTCTGAAAATAAATCTATGAAAATTATCAATCAATCAATCAATCAATCAATCAATCAATCAATCAATCAATCTCTCTCTCTCGCTCTCTCTCCAAACCAGTATCTGATTCTGAGATGCAAACTGTAGCACACTAAATAAGACAACAACAACAATAATAATAATAATAAAATTAAAAAATATATATATATACTCTGTATTCACTGTTATTTTTATTGCATGATGCACTTGAACTCGTGCTTTAGGGTTGACGGTATCTGATTAATCCAGTCGGTTGATTAAGAGTTCAGTTTACATGAAACTTTCCATCCATCCATTATCTGTAGCCGCTTATCCTGTTCTACAGGGTTGCAGACAAGCTGGAGCCTATCCCAGCTGACTATGGGTGAGAGGCGGCGTACACCCTGCACAAGTCGCCAGATCATCACAGGACTGACACACAGAGACAAACAACCATTCACACTCACATTCACACCTACGGTCAATTTAGAGCCACCAATTATCCTAACATGCATGTCTTTGGACTGTGGGGGAAACCGGAGCACCCGGAGGAAACCCACGCGGACACGGGGAGAACATGCAAACTCCGCACAGAAAGGTCCTTACTGGCCACCGGGCTCGAACCCAGAACCTTCTTGCTGTGAGGCGACAGCGCTAACCACTACACCACTGTAGTGCCCTACATGAAACTTTGCAGTACAGTATTATGTTAAGTACCAAATTGACAGTCAGTGCTTCTGTTGTTATTATTATGTGCATTTTTTAAAATTCATAATAAGAATGACAGTCAGTCATAAACTTTTTTGGATGTAAATTTATATTTTAATAGTTTTTTCTTCTATTTTCTAAGTTCTCCTCCAGCAGATTTCAGTCTGAATGCCAAATGATATGACCATGTCTACTTCTGAGTCATTTTAAAAGTCATTTTGTTCTAAAGTTACTCAGAATCTCGTCCTCAAAATTGTAACTCTATTATGTCAGAATAGTTGTATTGGTATTAATTACTACATTTCTCATCTCATCATCTCTAACCGCTTTATCCTTCTACAGGGTCGCAGGCAAGCTGGAGCCTATCCCAGCTGACTACGGGCGAAAGGCGGGGTACACCCTGGACAAGTCGCCAGGTCATCACAGGGCTGACACATAGACACAGACAACCATTCACACTCACGGTCAATTTTAGAGTCACCAGTTAACCTAACCTGCATGTCTTTGGACTGTGGGGGAAACCGGAGCACCCGGAGGAAACCCACACGGACACAACATGCAAACTCCACACAGAAAGGCCCTCGCCGGCCATGGGGCTCGAACCCAGGACCTTCTTGCTGTGAGGCGACAGCGCTAACCACTACACCACCGTGCCGCCACTACATTTCTTATCGACTTATTATAAACAGAGTATAAAAAATAGTCAATGAGTGCGTTTACATGCACATAGAGAAAATTGAATTTCTGCCGTTGCTCGACTGAAATCGAAGTTCTAAATGCCATGGATACACCTTAGCTAGGCTGAAATTGAACCGAACTTGATTTCTCGTAATCGAGCTACACGACCTATGTGATTTTTGCCGAGCTACTTAGTGCATGTATACCCTATCGAGCTACGTAGTCGAGCTACTTACTTCAGCACTGCCCCTTCCGGAAGTGACGAGTGACGAGACCACAAGCGGGAAACACAACAGCCTCGGTCGGCATGACAACAGTAGTAGCGAGCAGCAGAAGAGGTCAGGAGGAACAAACGAAGAAGAGAAAATGGTGAGCAGAAACGTGCACTTCTGGAGCAATGAGGAGACAGAGTTCATGCTCATTCAGCTTAAGGAGTTGAATATATTAAAATTCATGGACGGGAGAAAAACGCGCAATGGAGAACACGGAACTGATAACTTTGTTTACACTCTTGAATAGCTCTTCTTCATGACGACAACCAGAAGTGTACCAACACGATGGGGCGTGTAGCGCCACCTGTGGCTTGGGTGCACAATGTACCTCACACAATAGGTCGATTTCCTTGTGTGCATGTAGGATTGGATTTCTCTGGCACCCCTGCTGGGACCCTTTGCTCGATTACCGACAGCAGCTCGATTTGGATGTGCATGTAAACGCACTGATTGTTGACATCATGTTTCATGAGTGTCATGATAGTACCTGTACTGTATATATGAGTACCAGTAAGTTGTGACCAACTGGAAAATCCTTGGCCCCCATACTTTTTTCTAGACATGGAACTGAGCTGTGTGTGCTACTGTTTTCTTGGGTAGAACTTTAAGCATGCTTTTCTTGAATCTTCTGACATTTTCTTGTAAATGAAATTCAATTTGTAGTGCAATTAGCAACTCACGTCTAGTGTAACTTGACCTTTGAAGATCACAAAAATGTGCCTGGAAATAGCTGAGAAGCATCTCCAGGCATCAAAAGCCCTTCAGCTTCCGGGGCCCTAAGACAGGCCCTGGACCCCCGGCCTCATTGTTCCAGGCCTGTCATTTGGCCAGGCTGAAATTTGGATGGACAGATAACATTTCAGACTCGTCTGTCCTGTGACAGTCTGCTTAAAATTCCTTATTTCCTACACTGCATATTATCATGGGAAATCTTAATCAAATAAACCACAAGCCCTGGAGCTGGTGACTCATGTACCTTAACAGTGGCTTGAGTTTGCTTTTTCTCTGAAGAAAATTCTCACTGGCTTTACACAAACTCACCAAGTACTACCTGTAATTCTGTAGTAAAGCTTCTCTATTGTGCTGTAGCTAATTAAAAGCCATGAATAAATCGTAAAATTAGAGGTAATTTATGGCTTAGCCAGTACAACAGCCCTGAATTTAATCCTGCTCAAGGGGTCACCAGTCATGGCATAACTTTAATAATATTATCTACACTTGACATGCCATCACGTTATTGATATGACAGTTTTTTGGGCATTTCTTTAACCCTCTGTGGTCTGAGGGTATTTTCTGGCACTCTAATGATTTTGCCATACTCTGATTTTGTTGTCAGTTTCAACAAATCTAAGCAGTATTTTCAAAGTCATATGACTTTTTTGTATTCAGTACAAGTTCAGCTACAATAATATCAATGTAAGCTGTATGTCATGAATGTACTTAAAAAAATAACAGATAAATGAAGATGTAAAAAGTAGTTTTAGAACTGTGTTGGAATGTGTGAAAAAACATGACCTTAACCATTGTGATGAACCGTTTTGGTCAATTGAGGTGATTCTGTTCAGTCTTAGGAATGGATCAAGCACAAAAACTTAAATCTGCTCCATTGATTTGGACAATTAACTGGCCATCAAAAAAACGTATGTCCTATTGTTTTGGGATAAAGGGTTGGAAGTGGGAGGGGTATTCAATGAGAAGGGTAAAAAAAATTTCCATTCATTCAATGAGAAGAGTGAAAACCCCTCCCACTGCCAACTCTTAATCCCATCAGAGTAACTCTTAATCCCATCAGGTCACGTCACAATGGGTAAGGTCATGTTTTTTCACACATTCTAACAAAGTTCTAAAACTGCTTTTTAAAACAGCTTCATTTATCTGGTATTTGACTTTATTTTGGTATTTGACTCTATTTAGTGTGTCTTGAAATGAACTCTTGTACTATTTTACTCAGTTCAGAGCCACAATCAAGCTCTGTTACACAATTACTCTAATGTTGCTCCAACTCCAACTCCACATTTTACTCTCTAAACTCAAAATTGAGCAAAACTAACTATTTTTGAGGAAATTATTTTAACTCTGGAAAAATTGCTCAGTAATTTTTCCTGTGTATGCACTACAGTGCACAAATATCAACCGATCTGCTTATAATAAATAGAAGAAATATTTACACTTACTCAAGTTTGGCTGGATTGAGTCGAAGTTTTAAAAAAAAGAAAAAAAGGCACCGTTCATCATCAGTGTCATAGTTCTCAAGATTGAATTGAATCGCTGTCCTGAATCATCCAAAGCACATAAAATCTGCGTGCCATCTCGCAACAAGTTTTACCTCCAAACAGCCTAAACTGTGACTGACAGATTTTATCCTGTTTACGGTGGGTGTTCCCACTGTGAAAGAGAAACCAATTGAAAATGAAAGAGTGAAAGTGATTATCATGCCCTTACCATGTGAATAGTCTTTTATGAATGTGTAAGTGTGCGCTCAGCGCTCCGACTCCGGTGTGACTGAGTATGGTGACAAGTTTTATGTTTCATCTAATTTAGGTAATTTGAAAATTATAATATTATTTGGCAGTGGGCACAAAGTATAAAGTTTCTGTCAATCTGTTTATTATGCTTGTATGATAAAAAACTCACAAAGATATTTATCTAAATACATGACCTACTCATTCTAAACCTGTCAAGCTTCGCCGGCAAAGCTCTCAACCCCAGAGGGTTTATTTCTTTGATTTCCATTGGTGCCAATTGTTTTTTTCTTTTTTTTCCCCCAAGAGATCAAATAACTGGGTTATAGCTTCTTGCATAAATGGGTTACAAAATGACACAAATAACAATTTTAATTAACCCCTATGGTGAAATTGTAAAGATGTTTTGAAGCAGATAAATAACAATCTTACAAGAGGAAGAAGTAGTTCCATAAAATTGAGTCTATCATAATGAGACATCAATAAGATGCTGACCACTTCTGCTCCTCGGACCTGCCTGATCCATCCTGATGCCCTACATCTGGCTAGAGCAGGGGTGTCAAACTCAAATACACAGTGGGCCAAAATTTAAAACTTGGACAAAGTCGCGGGCCAACATTGAACAAATGAACCTTTTAATATGGACCCAAACAAGTTTTGCTTTAACATTGAATATGGAACAAGCAACGCTTATTACTATACAATATATAACAATAATGCAGACATGCTAAATCAAATTTCAAATTAAAAAAACACATCAATGGCATTCATTTATTAAATGAAATTTAAATAAAAATCGTATGCCTCTTTTCTATTTGCAGCCTTCTGATTTAAATATCAAAATAAACTTTTTCCACAGGCTAATAATTTTAAAAATAAAACAACAATAATAAATCAATCAATCAACCATTCAAGCCCATGCCTTGGAGTAGCAAGAAAAAGTGCATAAAGAAAAGGTTAATTATTGCTCAGTTTGCTACACACTGATCTAATCTGATGTGCCCAAGCCAGATACCTGGCATCTCTTCTTGGATGCTAGTTCATCAATGTCTGGGCTCAGGATCTGAGCTGAGGAAATCCTCAGTATCGAGCGAAGGTATTCTTCCTCCCACCTGTGCAGAAAGCTCCGGTTTTCTGCCTTTCTTTTCACCATTTTTGGGAAGGGGTAGCACGGTGAAAGTTGTAGCGTGAAGTTGCTATGGCAACTGTCCGTTTGTTGTTGAACGTTTGGACGTCCTACTGCGTTTCTGGGTCCTGTCCTGATTGACGCGCCAAAACAACAGCAAAGCATTATGGGATTTGTAGTATTAGCGGTGAATGTGCTGTATACACAAATCCGACGAGTAGTCATTTGGGATTGCCTCGTGGGCCAAATATAATTACACTGCGGGCCAAATTTGGCCCGCTGGCCAGAGTTTGACACCCATGGGCTAGAGTCTCGTCACATCGCTCCTGTGGAGGACGGCCCCATGTGGACAGTTGAAAGACACAGAAGACGCTTTGGACACTTACAGTTTTGCTATGATGGCTGAGGACTACAATCGCCATGATAACTTTAGGACTGCAGTTGTCATGAACAGTTTTACACTCAAGCCTCCATCAATGAACAGTTTATAACTTCAACAAAACAGACTTGGTGCTAAAACTATAAATGAGTTTATCAAAGCAAGTTATTTATAATCACACTATCTGTTATCACCCAAATGAGGATGGTTCCCTTTTGAGTCTGGTTCCTCTCAAGGTTTCTTCCTCATGTCGTCCGAGGGAGTCTGCTATGTTGTGAAGATAGCTACATGCACAGCACGAGGGGTTCTATGCAAGAGTGATACTTTGCATCACTAGCACTATTTACAGGCCTCATGTTACATTTCTATGTGACTTACTATCAACCAAGCAAAGCTAAATTTCAAAATTTGAACTGTTACTGATGTACTGTACCTTTTTTATTTCAATTTGGTTGCAGATTGAACCTTTTTTTAACAAATGCAATAAACTGAGGATTTACTTGATAGAGATGCATGCCATTTATCATAAATAATGCACTCATTGTTGTTGCAAGGTCCCCACTAGTCAAATGGAACTTGTGTGAATTATGCAAATAATATGTAAATTAGGTCCCCATATGTCCATTTTCTCTAGATTTTTCACAAGTCCCCATTTAGCACCGTCATCACATTACTTCATCAATTCAGATATTTGAAGTAGTGTATAAGCAAACAAAGCTATGGTAAGTGTACCTGATTTTTTTTCATCCCTCTAGAACTTTTAGAAAGGGTGGTCCCCAAAAGTGATGATCAGAAACTTGGTCCCCATTCAACATGGAAGCGTGTGTGTGTGTGTGTGAGAGAGAGAGAGAGATTAGCAAAGAAGGGATATTACTTACCAAGCCAAGGTCTCATAAACCCATAGAACAGCTCATCTTTAAATGTAATGGAAGCTGGTGAGGAAAATAACACATACAGTATGAATACCAATACTAAATACTTTTATATAGGATCAATTGTCTTATTTTCTCAGCTGCTATGAGTTAGCGTACATTTCAGACAGTTTGTAATTAAATGTCAATTCCATTCCATAACAAAACAAAGATGCGACATTGTAAATAGAATGAGAACATCAGTGATGATGTAGCGCACTCCAGCCCCGTCTAGTCCAGAAGGAATGATCTAAAGTGGGCCACCTTGCGCAATAAATGTTGCAAGCTACAGTATATACACTATATACACTGTATACAAGCTATACATAGTCCGTCTCTCCGTCGGCCATCCATCGCTAGTGATGATGACTGCTTCATTAGGATGCGCAGAAACACAGACGGGCCATGAGGCCTGCACTAGGGTGACAGAGTCATCCACAGTGGTGGCATGAATGAGCCTATCTCCTCTCCTAACAAAGCGCCTTGCACAGTAAGGTAAGACAAGCGATGTCGTGCCCCCATTGTGTTTTCTCTCTGGACCTCCAGACCTGATGCCAAGTGGTGCACAAAAGTGCCACAGACCTGACAGGTATGGAAATTTCCCTGCAGCGACAATTGACTTGCTGAGTGATGCTATCCGTTGGCCATTTGAGTGGCTCTTCTGCATGCCATCTGGTGGTGTGCCATTGACCCTGTTGAGTTCATTTGCCACATTGCACCGAAAAGCACCCTGCTGCCAGCACCTTATTGGTAATGATGCACTATTTAACCCATAGCTGGAACCCAGGCAGGTGCTACCACTCCGGGTCAGATCGGATCTGGGAGCAATGGTGATTAAGGGGTAACTCCACTTTCTCCAATACTCAAGTCCTCCTAGACCTGAGGCTCACCACCGGTTGCAGTTTAAAGTCATACAAGCTATATATAGAAGCTTTCTACACCCTAGGAATACCGACCTATTTGCCAGAAAGAATCCAAAATGGCGAGGAATTGACCGAGAAGAAGTGATTTTTGTTGAACTGCTCATTAAGGCTTAATTAGTCCATAACATCATTAATAATTGTAATGAAGCAAATCTGGATAGAAGTTATATGCACCCTAGGTACCCCTACCTTCATGCCACAAAGAATCAAAATCAGTGAAGAATTGAGGGAGAAGAAGCGATTTGTGTGGAAACTGCTTGGTAGGGATTGATTAATTACTCCATATCGTCAATATTAATTGCAATTATGCAAATTTGGGTAGAAGCCATATGCACCCTTGGCAGACCTACCTTCCTGCCAAAAAGAATAAAAATAAGTACAGAATTAAGAGAGAAGAAGCAATTTTCATGAAATGTGGATGGTGCCGGATGGACAGATGACACACGATGTCATAAACTCATCACCTGTTGGCCGGATGAGCTAGTAATGATGATCATAAATATATAACAGTAATACTTGATTTTCATTTATATAGTGCCTTTTTTTAAATATTAGATTCGACTAGCCAGGAACTGCTTATCATTTGGTAGAATTTTCCTCAGAATTATTTACAGTAAGAGAAGTCATACTCAGTGTGTTTGTCAATAATGATTGGTACAGGAAGGGTTCTAAACCCCAGAGACAAATCAGGAGCTATTAATTGTTTGAACAATTGAAGATATGCAAGGTACATATGTCACTCAGTCTAGTCCAATAAAATATTTACCAGAGGCAAGAAGCAAAGGTTTGATGTAGTCAGGATGAAAAAAGCGCACAAGGTTATAAAAGGGGCCAAGAAACCAGGCACAGGAGTGACGGTATGTCCTTATCAGCTCATCCACTTCCTGGAGACCCACTTCATCAGTCTGTATCTGAGACAGAGGTCACAATAACAATATAAACAATATTGAGTTTCCAGAAATAATACTGATACATCTTTGATGTGCTATATGGGAGTTAATTTTGATGTTTGATAGCTTGCACTAGCAGCTATTACATGAATTAATAATAATAATAATAATATTTAAGTCTAAAATTATAATAATAGCAACCATTTGTATGGTTTGTTTACACTGAAGAATTAATATTTATCTATCAGAATGAACATGCTCAAAGCAGCCTCTTTACATATTACAATAATGAACTAATTAATTCATCCCATCACTCTCATACAACTATCAATACGAATTGATTTATTTGTTATACAACCCCAATTCCCAAAACGTTGGGACACTGTGTAAAACATAAATAAAAACAGAATGTGAAGATTTGCAAATCATGGAAACCCTGTATTTCATTGAAAATAGTACAAAGACAACATATCAACTGTTGAAACTGAGAAATTTTATTGTTTTGGGAAAATATATGCTCACCTTGAATTTGATGTCAGCAACATGTTTCAGAAAAGTTGGGACGGGGCAACAAAAGACTGATAAAGTTGTGTAATGATAAAAAATAATAATAATTAGGTTAATTGTCAACAGGTCAGTAACATGGTTGGGTATAAAAAAGAGCATCCCAGAGAGGCGGAGTCTCTCAGAAGTAAAGATGGGGGGGGGGGGGGGGGGGGGGTTTCACCGCTCTGTGAAAGACTGTGTGGGCAAACAGTGCAACAATTTAAGAATAACGTTCCTCAATATAAAATTGCAAAGAATTTGGGGATCGCATCATCTATGGTACATAACATCATTAAAAGATTCAGAGAATCTGGAGAAATCTCTGTAGGCAAGAGACAAGGCTGAAAACTGACATTGGATGCCTGTGATCTTCAGGCCCTCAGGAGACACTGCATTAAAAGCAGACACATGTCTGTAGTGGAAATCACTGTATGGGCTCAGGAACACTTCAGAAAACCATCGTCTGTGAAAACACTTCATTACTGCATCCACAAATGCAAGTTAAAACCAGATATAAACAATATCCAGAAACACCATCGCTTTCTCTGGGCCCGAGCTCTTTTATGATGGACTGAGGCAAAGAGGAAAACTGTCCCGAGGTCTGACGAATCAAAAGTAGAAATTCTTTTTTTTCGAAATCATGGACACTGTTCTCCAGGCTAAAGAGGAGAGGGACCATCCGGCTTGTTATCAGCGCACAGTTCAAAAGCCAGCATCTGTGATGGTATGAGGGGCATTAGTGCACATGACATGGGTAGCTTGTACATCTGTGAAGGCATCATTAATGTTCAATGATATATACACATTTCAGAGCAATATGCTGCCATCCAGACAAAATGTTTTTCAGGGAAGGCCTTCCTTCTTTCAGCAAGACAATACCAAACCACTTTCTGCACATATTAAAACTGCATGGCTCTGTAGTAAAAGAGTCCAGGGGCTAAACTGGCCTGCCTGCAGTCCAGACCTGTCTCCCATTTAAAACATTTGGTGCATTATGAAGCGCAAAATGCGACAAAGGAGACCCCGAACTGTTGAGCAACTGAAATTGTATATCAGGCAAAAAGGGGACAACATTTCTCTTTCAAAACTATAGCAGTTGGTCTCCTCAGTTCCTAAACATTTACAGTGTTGTTAAAAGTAGAGGTGATGCAACACAGTGGTAAACATGCCCCATCTCAACTTTTTTGAAACATGTTGCTGACATCAAATTCAAAATGAGCATATATTTTTCGAAAAACAATACAATTTCTCAGTTTCAACATTTGATTTGTTGTCTTTGTACTATTTTCAATGAAATATAGGGTTTCCATGATTTGCAAATCATCACTTTCTGTTTTCATTTTCAGTTTACATAGTGTCCCAACTTTTTTGGAATTGGGGTTGTATAAGAGCCATCAAAGAAACAGTCTGACAGTGCAACATGCTATTGACAAATGCTGTTTGCTAATAACAGTATAGTCATTTGTCTGTTTCAGATATCAAGGACATCAGCCAAGAAGGGATATTACACTGTATCAGCCAATCTCAGAGATAAAGAGATAATTAAAGGTCACCAAACTCCCACTCCAGTTTTAGCAAGCTGTCAATTCCAAACAAAGCTAACTAGTTAGCTAATATTTCAGAAGATGGAGTGATGACTCCTCTGCAAGTAATCAATGAATTGTAAATATCACCCCAAATCAGAAAAAGTTGGGATGGTGTGTTGAAATTGAAATTAAAACTGAAAACAATGATTTGTAAATAATCTTTGACTTGTATTGCACTCAAAACAATACAACAGAACATTATTTGATGTTTTACTTCATGAATTTTATTGTTTATTTGACTTTTGATTCTTGTAACACATTTCAAAAAAAGTTGGGACGGTAAAACATTTACCATTTTATAATGTTCCCATTCCTTCTCACAACACTTGAAAGATGTTTAGGGACTGAAGACACCAAGTGATGAAGTGTGTTGTTTTGTTCCATTCTTCCTGCAAACCAGGCCTGGCGCCATGGGGGGGGCGAAAGGCGGCGTCGCCCCCTCGTGGCTACAGCCCCGCCCCCTCAACGGAGACTCAGATCACTTAATTGTTTTCTTATGAAAATATAATGTTTTATAGACGTATTAATAATTTGCATTTTCAAATACGAAATATTAAGTGGTTGCACATTGCACAAAAATACATTTCACATAAATCACTACTAAAACTGGCACGGTAGAACAAATCTGATTGGTTGTTATGATTCTTACGTTGCAATCGTAGAATTCAACTGTATTAATGTAGGATTATTTCAAAAAGCCTGAATTTAATATTAACCCTGTTTTAGACATATGTATCAATCCTAACTACTGGGGACTAGTTATTGTGGGTGTATGTGTGAAATGCTGACACAGCCGCGCACACACAGACCTGTGATAAGGACACGGGTCGTGCTGGCGGGGGTTTTACATGCACACTTACAAGTGCACTGTCTCTGCAATATCCTGCAATATGCAGTCAGTTTACGGGAGTAGTCTTTCCCCTTCCGAATTAAACGAATTCAATCACAATATTGTGAATCCATTTTCTTTCTTTGTAGGCTAAGTTTATCTCCGTTTATGTTGGTGTATGTGTTCATATATGGTCCGCTTTGTGCGCAAATAGCGTAAGAATATGTGTCGTTGACGTCATCCCCATGCAGCGGGGGTGAAATTCATCACTTCAGAGTGTTTAGTCCCCTACACGCCTAAACTGGGATCGCGGATTAAGTGGTTAGCGTTGACTCGGTGCGAGTCAGGAAGGCTATTACTGGTGCCGCCGCGGGGTCTGTTGATTTTTTTAAATTATGATTTTGGCCGCTGAGCCAAGTACCTTAGACTTGCATTGACGTTTTGTTTTCATGCCACGGAGCTATTTGTATGTATTTTAAATTTAAAGGACTTGCCTGTAGGTTTGTGTGTGTTGTTTTATGTTTGGCATCTTTCCGGTTGTAACGCGTGTCTGTGAGAAAATTGGAGGGGAGGATTAACAGGTGGGCACGCGTGTTGATAAAGTGCAACTGCCCTGGTAATATGTCACATGATTTTCCCAGACTAAAGCAACCTTCGGGGCCGTGGTTTTGTGGTTGGCGCAGTTAATTGTTTGAAACACATTGTCAGACCGCCATCACTACTACACACTATATGAAAAAATATTTGCCCCCTTGCGATTTCTAATTGCCCCCTTAGTAAACTGTTCCTGGCGCTGGGCCTGCTGCAAACAGGTCTTAAGGTGTCCAACAGTACGGCGCTGTCATGGTCATAATTTTTGTTTCAAAATTCACCACACATTCTCTATTAGAGACAAAGGGGACACGCCCTCTTCTTCCACAGCCATGCCTTTGTAATGTGTGCAGAATGTGGTTTTACATTGTCTTGGTGAAATCTCCCTGGAAAAGATGTCGTCTTGAAGGCAGCACATGTTGCTCTAAAATCTCAGTGTACTTTTCTGCATTAATGGTCCATCACAGAAGTGTGAGTTACCTTTGCCAAGGGCACTGGCACAACCCCATACCGTGACACACCCTGGCTTTTGGACTTGTTCCTGGTAACAGTCTGGATCGTCCTTTTCATCTTTGGTCTGAAGCACATGGTGTCCATTTCTTCCAAAAAAAGACCTGGAATACTGATTTGTCTGACCACAAAACACATTTCCACTGTGTGATGGTCCATCCCAGATGCCTCCGAGCCCAGAGAAGTCAATGGTGCTTCTGGACATAGTTAACACAAGGCTTCCTTTTTGCACAGTAAAGATTTAACTGGTATTTGTGGATATAACTCTGTATTGTAGCTTGATAAATGTTTGCCAAAGTAATCCTGAGCCCATGTGGTTCTATCAGCTACAGATGAAGGATGGTTCTTGATGCAGTGCTGTCTGAGGGATTGGAGATCACAGGTGTTCAGATTAGGCTTGTGCCCTTGACCTTTAGGCACCGAAATTCCTCCAGATTCCTTGAATCGTTTAATGATATTATGCACCGTAGAGGACGAAATATCCAAATTCCTTCCTATCTTTCTTTCAACAACATTGTTTTTAAACATTTCAATAATTTTCTCACACATTTGTTGACAAACTGGAGATCCTCGGCCCATCTTTACTTCTCAAAGAGCAGGCCTTTCCTGGATACCGATTTTGTACCAAGTCATGATTACAATCACGTGTTGACATCACCCGTTTCAAATCACATCATTTAATAGTACCTCATGACTAGCCATAAATTTCCCCCATTCCACCTTTTTTTGGAATGTGTTACAGGCCTGAAATGCAGGAATGGATGTATATTAACAAATGAAACAAAGTTGACCAACAAAACATGAAATATCTTGGGTTCATTCTGTCTGTAATGAAATACAAGTCAAAACAAATTTTGAAATCTCTGCTTTCTTTTTTTATTTGCGTTTTCCATACCGTCCTAACATTTTCTGATTTGGAGTTGTATATACATCCATCTGAAAGTAGATTTTGTTTTTCAGTCTTTTGGGCCCAGTACCATTTGTGGACACAAAGAAAAGGAGGCAGTCCTAAATGTCATCATTTGATATATGAGGCAGTTTCCACTGGCAGAGTTCGCTATGGTCACTTAAACTACTTACTGTACAGTCCAAAGATATGCAGATTTGGTCAACTGGTTACTCTAAGGCCCTGTCCACACGACAATGGATTCAGGTGAATCCGATAAAATTTTTTATCGTTTCGGCCTGGCAAGAGCAGCACCGGCACCGGCGTTTTGGGTGCCCCAAAATGCTATTTTTTGAGAACGGTTTCCAGAGTGGAAAAATCTGGCAACGGCGCCGTTGCGAAGTCGTCTGGATGAGTAGAGCGGATTTGTTTACGATGACGTCACAACCACATGACTAGAACAAGCAGCACTCACTCATTCACGCTGGGTAGAAGAAGGGGTTTATGTGCATGCGTCCTACTTCTTCTATTGTTCTGGTGTCTCCGATGGGACCGTCTTACAGCGCACATAGAGGTGTGGCATGTGTATTGCATCGTTTTCAGCAAGCGTTGCATTGCCATATGTACCTGATATTTTACTGATCCGTTGCCCATGTGGACGTGATTTTTTTTTTACCCGCTAAAAAAAAAATCTCGTTGCCGTTGTCATGTGGATGTAGCCTAAATTGCCCATAAGTGTGAGTGTGAATGGCTCTGTAAGCTCCGTGATTGACTGGTGACCTGTCCAGGGTGTACAGTGGTGCTTGAAAGTTTGTGAACCCTTTAGAATTTTCTATATTTCTGCATAAATATTACCTAAAACATCATCAGATTTTCACACAAGCCCTAAAAGTAGATAAAGAGAACCCAGTTAAACAATTCAGACAAAAATGTTACACTTGGTCATTTATTTATTGAGGAAAATGATCCAATATTACATATCTGCGAGTGGCAAAAGTATGTGAACCATTGCTTTCAGTATCTGGTGTGACCCCCTTGTGCAGCAATAACTGCAACTAAAAGTTTGCGGTAACTGTTGATCAGTCCTGCACACCGGCTTGGAGGAATTTTAGCCCGTTCCTCCGTACAGAACAGCTTCAACTCTGGGATGTTGGTGGGTTTCTTCACATGAACTGCTCACTTCAGGTCCTTCCACAACATTTCCATTGGATTAAGGTCAGGACTTTGACTTGGCCATTCGAAAACATTCACTTTATTCTTCTTTAACCATTCTTTGGTAGAACGACTTGTGTGCTTAGGGTTGTTGTCTTGCTGCATGACCCACCTTCTCTTGAGATTCAGTTCATGGACAGATGTCTTGACATTTTCCTTTAGAATTCGCTGGTATAATTCAGAATTCATTGTTCCATCAATGATGGCAAGCCGTCCTGGCTCAGATACAGCAAAACAGGCTTAAACCATGATACTACCACCACCATGTTTCACAGATGGGATAAGTTTCTTATGCTGGAATGCAGTGTTTTCCTTTCTCCAAACATAACGCTTCTCATTTAAACCAAAAAGTTCTATTTTGGTCTCATCCGTCCACAAAACATTTTTCCAATAGCCTTCTGGCTTGTCCACGTGATCTTTAGCAAACTGCAGATGAGCAGCAATGTTCTTTTTGGAGAGCAGTGGCTTTCTCCTTACAACCCTGCCATGCACATCACTGTTGTTCAGTGTTCTCCTGATGGTGGACTCATGAACATTAACATTAGCCAATGTGAGAAAGGCCTTCAGGTGCTTAGACGTTACCCTGGGGTCCTTTGTGACCTCGCCGACTATTATATGCCTTGCTCTTGGAGTGATCTTTGTTGGTCAACCACTCCTGGGGAGGGTAACAGTGGTCTTGAATTTCCTCCATTTGTACACAATCTGTCTGACTGTGGATTGGTGGAGTCCAAACTCTTTAGAGATGGTTTTGTAACCTTTTCCAGCCTGATGAGCATCAACAACGCTTTTTCTGAGGTCCTCAGAAATCTCCTTTGTTCGTGCCATGATACACTTCCACAAACATGTGTTGTGAAGATCAGACTTTGATAGATCCCAGTTATTTAAATAAAACAGGGTGCCCACTCACACCTGATTGTCATCCCACTGATTGAAAACACCTGACTCTAATTTCACCTTCAAATTAACTGCTAATCCTAGAGGTTCACATACCTTTGCCACTCACAGATATGTAATATTGGATCATTTTCCTCAATAAATAAACGACCAAGTATAATATTTTTGTCTGATTTGTTTAACTGGGTTCTCTTTATCTACTTTTAGGACTTGTGTGAAAATCTGATGATGTTTTAGGTCATATTTATGCGGAAATGTAGAAAATTCTAAAGGGTTCACAAACTTTCAAGCACCACTGTATCCTGCCTCTTGCCCAATCCAACTGGGATTGACTCCAGCTCACCCATGACCCACAATAGATAACCGGCATAGAAAGTGACTGTCTCAGCAGAGGTGGACAAAGTACCCAACTTCATAACTTAAGTCAAAGTACAGATCCCACTGGTCAAATGTTACTCCAATACAAGTGAAAGTTGTCCAGTCAAATTTTTACTTAAGTTAAAGTACTGAAGTACTTGCTTTTAAAAATATTTAAGTATTAAAAGAACATTTTGTGTCAACGCATCGTTGTATTATTGCCACAACGCTTACAAAACCAAATGCCTCTGAAGCAACCGACTGGATTTACTGACTAACTTGTAGAACCTGGTAGAACGTTACAAAATGAAACACAACTGAAGTGAAAAAGAGCCACTGTCATTTTCATTTTCTTTTTAAAAATTGTAACACTCCTCCCCACCCCCACAAAGCAGCATGGTAGTGGTCTGACGCAGCTCTGGCAGTGTGTGCACACATGCATGTGTGTGTTAATCAGGAAGACAGTGGAATAGCTGTAAATGCAGCTTGCTCAGAAAATAAAAATGACAATCCGACCTGATTAAAACCCAGGTCCACACCTCGAGCTTAATAACTGCCCAACAGCAACACTGCTTTAAGTGAGACAAAAAAGTGCAAGACCATCATCTGACATCAAAACAAAAAATTCCAAAAATTTGTTTCAACTGACTAGTACAATACTGTCCATCTCACAGATCTTGTGTGTGTGTGTGTGTGTGTGTGTGCGCGCACACGTGCACTTAAGTGTATGCATTCATGCACATATGAATCTTCCTGTGGAATCATGGTGGTTTAATGTTAAGCTAGCTAGTCAGTGAAGCTCCACTGACATGCGAGCAAACTCTTTTCAAACTCAAAATCATATTGGGTAGCTAACGCTACTAGAAAAGAAAGATTTCTACATTCTGTTTATTTGGCAAGATTATGCTAAAACATTTCTGAAAGGACTTCAGATAAATTAACGTTATTCATGTTCGCGTAACTCCATTCTTACATGCTAACTAACACTACGTTCACACTGCAAGGTTTAATGCTCAATTCCGATTTTTTTGTGAAATCCGATTTTTTTGTGAGGTCGTTCACATTAACAAATATATGCGACTTGTATGTGATCCTCAGTATGAACGAAAAGCGACCTAAAAGTGTTCCGCATGCGCATTGCAGGATACGACGACGTCACACGCAGTGAGCATGGCCAGTGTTTACGGAAGTAACCTAAAGTTTCCTGTGTATGACAGTAGCCAGCATGAAGTACCTGGCGATGATGCAGTTGTTGTTGCGACGGAGCCAGAACATGCACAATAGCCTGATGTTAAGGAGGAGGTTGAGAAGGAAGAGGGCAAGGGTTTTGGCTCAGGCGTTCTGCGGGGTAGTGACTGCAACTTCCGTTCAAAGGAACATCAAAGCCATGTTGTTGTAACTTTTTTTGAGAGACCCGCCGCCTACTTCAGCGCAGAATAGTGACGTTTGTGGCTTGTTGATGACGTGTAAGTCGGATGAATGCGACCTGGCGGTTCAGACTGAAGTCGCATATGAAAAGATCGGATAGGAATCGGAATTAGGACCACATATCCAAACGGCCTGGGTCGGATTTGAAAAAATCGGATCTGTGTTGTTCATATTGTCAGTAAAAGATCGGATACAGGTCACATATGGGCGAAAAAATCGGATTTGAGTCACTTCAGCCTGCAGTGTGAACGTAGTGTAACAGTGTCCAAGTTAATGTTAGCCGTGGACAAGGTGATGGCAACTTGGCGGGCAAATCCATAGAAATTCATTTGACTAACCAGACTGCATAGCTATTGCAATGATATTGCTAGCTCTAAGAGCACAGACAACTTCGTTGCAAGCTTTCTCTTGGAATAAAATGTTTACATCCCTCAATATGCTTCCGCAGGTTGGACGGTGAACTTTTGTAGGCTGTGATGTGGTTTGTTTTTGGCAAACAAAGCAAACATTTAAAACGAAACCAATCTTTAATCCTTTCAGAAAACTGAAACATGGGCTCTCACTATTGAGGTATTTCACCCACGTGACCAAGTCACGTGACACAGCCATTTTGGACGGCACGCTTAAGTCCTTCAGTGCAAGGCGGTATGAGATGGTGGAGACCTTTGCACATTTTAACAAGAAAGTAAGCTGTGATTCGTGTTAAATTGGATCTGTCTTTTATCACAAACACTGTACCCAGCCTTGGTATGGAGCCCTGTTTATTTATTTCTGTGTCCCGTTTCTTTCTAGCCTCTGTTATTGCGTTTTATGTCTGATGTCTGCTACATGCAACCCTAGACAAATTAACACTGCCTTGTTTCACTGCTCAGATGGGTTAACAAACACTGACCCATTTACTTTTTGCTATATATTTTATCAAAATTGCGTTAACTGATAAACTAACCTGAAATGAAATGATCACTGCAAAGTCTGGAGTACTCTGTTGGCTCCCAATCCTGTCTCTTCACAGCTGCAATCCATTTGGCCCTCTTGTCTGGGTCAGTAGGAAACCGGTAGTGATGTGCCGGTCGCGAACGATCCGGTTCAAAGAGCCGGCTCTTTGACGTGAACGACGGGAGTGCAGGTATCAATGCGCTGTCGAAGCGCGCAGAAGGTGTTAGTACGCCTGTCATTATAGTGCGGACTTTCCATAGCATAGAAAATCGCCACGTTTCAATTTGTGTAACTGAACTTTGTTTCATGTCACTGGTCATATAAACCTATGTAAACAGGAAAAACGTGGAAGAGTTTGGTCGCATCTAACTACAGCCCCAAAAAATACCGTTGGCCATGCTGAGCCTAGCTACATTGCTAACAGGAGTAAACAGGAGTAACAGCGCGTCTGACTGACTGGGAGGTCACGCAAAGCTCGGAGAGGTACGGATCAGCTCGTCTCAATTAAGGAAAGAACATATTTCATTATGGAAGTATGGTGGACTGTTCCTTTAAGATTCCAGCAGCATCATTACAGATAAACAGAGAACTTTGAACTTGAATTTGCATTTTGGCCGACAAAGCGTTGCATGCATGCATGCATGCATGCATGCATGCATGCATGATGATTTGCATGTTTTCAGTCTTTCTCTGTAAAGTTTCTAAGGAAACGTATATAGAGGACAGCACATGTATTTCTCATGCTTTTGTTTGGTTTGCAGGTCAGAACCACAAGCAGAAGCTGATGAAAAGCTGGTTTGCATATTTTTTGCTTTATCAAAACAAGCCTCTGTAATGTGTTTCTGATCAAAGCTACTGGAGAATATCTTTCGATCTGTCTCACTGTGTGCAAAGTGTGTGCGCGTGCATGTTTCCTGTGTTTCCTGTGTTTCCTGCGGTCTTGCTGGCTGCTGTTGTTTCTCAATATCCTTCTGCATTTCTGTTTCTTGCAGAACAAGCTTAGAATCATGTCAGGAACAAATTTAGTCAAGTCAAGTCAACTTTATTGTCAAATATGCTATACATGCTCGACATACAGCACAGATGAAATTTCAGTCCTCTCTGACCCACGGTGCAAACAGGCAATGCAATAAATAAAAATAGAATAATTGAAAAAACAAACAAACAATATAAACAGTATAAACACTAGATAGGAACTAGACATAGACTAAACACTCAGACAATATAAACAGTGTAAACACTAGATAAGAACTACACACAGACTAAACACTCAAACAGACAATATAAACAGTATAAACACTCTAGATATGAACTAGACGTAGACTAAACACTCATACACACACACACATAAATTGGTTCAAATAACCAAACAGTCAAGGGCACTTGAGGTATAACAGGTAAACATGAAACATGAAATAAGCAGTATACAGTAAACAAACTAGCAGCTGTTAAGATGAGGTAGTGCGGAATTTACAATCTGAAAGCAAAAATCCTGATGTTAAATGTTATTGTTGCGAATTTGCTCCAGTGTCTGAATTACGATTCGGGACTAAAATTGAATTTCGGGAATCTAAAATATAAAACTGAATTTCCCATGTAAGCGCGTGTGATTGCAATCCGTTTCTAAACAGCATTCAGATTCTCTATTAATTCACATTTTTAAATTCAATTTCAAAAAGTAACGAGACCGTCAATGATGGCGTAGCTCATTCCAGCCCTGTGAGAAATCAAATCTGGGTAGAAGATACAGTGGATATAAAAAGTGTACACACCCTGTTAAAATAATAAAAATGAGACCATGATAAATAATTTAAAAACTTTTCCTACCTTTAATGTGACCTATAACCTCATTTCATCTCATTATCTCTAGCCGTTTTATCCTGTTCTACAGGGTCGCAGGCGAGCTGGAGCCTATCCCAGCTGACTACGGGCGAAAGGCGGGGTACACCCTGGACAAGTCGCCAGGTCATCACAGGGCTGACACATAGATACAGACAACCATTCACACTCACATTCACACCTACGGTCAATTTAGAGTCACCAGTTAACCTAACCTGCATGTCTTTGGACTGTCGGGGAAACTGGAGCACCTGGACGAAACCCACACGGACAACATGCAAACTCCGCACAGAAAAGCCCTCGCCGGCCACGGGGCTCGAACCCGGACCTTCTTGCTGTGAGGCGACAGCGCTAACCACTACACCACTGTACCACCCAATCTATAACCTGTACAATTCAATTAATAAACAAACAAATCTGTTAGGGGGAAAAACATAAAAATAAAACACGTACAATAAGCTGGTTGCATAAGTGTGCACACCCTTAAACTAATACTTTGTTGATGTCACAGTCTGGTCCAGTCCATCCATGCCTTAGATTGTGGGATTTCCATGCCGGCTCCAGGACAGGAATTCAGTCCTGCCTTGCTGAAGGCCATTTCCTGAAGCGGCATGCCCACACCTGCTACCACTCCTCTCCCATCAGCCAGGGCTTTTTAAGAGCTGTTTGGAGCTACTCCATTTGCCAGACTGTCTCTTGTAGACTTTCCTCACCTCGTTACAGCTCATTGGTATTGTGTCTTCTTGATTCCTCTGCCTGAATTTTTCCTTGTTTTTTTATGAAGATCTTTCTGTCCAGTTTTTTGTCCCTGATCGTGTCTACCTGCTCCTCTGTGTTTTTTGACCTCCTGGCCTGTTTTTTGACTCCCGATTTTTGCCTGAGCCCTACTGTACCTTTGCCTTTCTGCCATCTACTTCATTAAGGAAGTTTTCTCTTTACACTGCCTGTTTTCTGAGTCTGCTCTTGGTTCCTCACTTCACCTCAGCTCACCACTCCTGACAGTTGAAACACCTTTTGATTTAATTACAGCATTCAGTCTTTTTGGGTCGGAGTCTTTCAGCCTGCCACATCTAGACAATATTTTCCCACTCTTCCTTGCAAAATCGCTCCAAATCTGTCAGATTGAGAGTGCATCTCTTGTGCACAGCCCTCTTCAGGTCACCCCACAGATTTTCAATTGGATTTAGGTCTGGGCTCTGGCTGGGCCATTCCAAAACTTTAATTTTCTTCTGGTGAAGCCTTTCTTTTGTTGATTTTTGATGTATGCTTGGGGTCATTGTCATGCTGAAAGATGAAATTCATCTTCAGCTTTCTAGCAGACACCTGAAGGTTTTGGGCCAAAATTGACTGGGTCATTCTTTTCACCTGATCACTGGAAACTCTAAGGAGTTCAGATATCTTCATCCAGGGGTTACGGTAGTCCTTTCTTTCCGGTTTTGCAAAAAGTAATATTTTAATGTAGGGATGGATTGCCATGCCGTAGCCATAGTAACCATTTATGAACCATCTTCTCCCTTTCACTGTACAGCATTGAAGCATTGAACACACCGATCTCTGTACTCGATGCCATGTTCTATCTCCACCCATTCTTCTGACTCCCTGTAATGGTATTGGATACAGAGATGATACTGGATGCCAAATACAGCAACATTACGACTGTGCTTTAAACCCGTGGCGGAATCAAAATTCCTTTTCTCTGGCGGTGGGTTTCCACGTGTGAAAGAGACGTTGTTACATCTGTGCTACAGGAGAACAAAGGACAAAGAACGAGCTATTGATACCGGACCTTTAGCCAAAGTTCAATGTATTTCATCTTCGCATAGTTGTAATAATAACTGACCCGGTTAGTTACTGCAGCCCACGCAGTATTTTAAAGAGAAAAGGCGACCGGATCCCTTTTCCCTTTCGCAATGTCGACAAACTACAAACAAGATTCCTTCCAGATCATCGGACGACCGACAGGACACCGAAGATCTTCAGCTGACGAGCTGTAAAAGTAAAAGGAACAGAACGGTTTTCTCCCTGGACCTGTGCTCCACGTTGTCTTCGGATAACAGATGGCGCACTTTCAGTCGCCAAGCAAGAGCGATCTCAAGTAAGGCTGGCATCTGGGCAATTGTTAGTCTTAGTTGTGGCTAGTTAATGTGAAGTGTTGTTTATTTGAATTCATTCATGGTTTAAATGTACACATTTTGATTCACATGAAAGTCAGTCTTAGATCATGTGGTGTTTGATTTGCTTTGTTTACTATCTGTATTTAGTTAGATCGTGCATGCTCTCTCTCTCTCGCGCTCTCTCTCTCTTTTTAACTCCCTCTGTCGCACTACACCCCTCAACATTGGGATTTCAGGAATCGCTAAGGGCTGAGAAGTTGTTGGATTTAAGGCCTAGCCGAGACTAGTTTTTAAACTACAGATCCTTTGTCTCTTTCTCCCTCGTGCGTTCTCATTGTTGCCCATCCCCTTTTAAGCGAGGCCTAGCACAAGGCTCGAGCATTCCATTCACATACTCTCACACACTCACAAACACTCTTGCACAACACACTCTCACACACGCGCACACACACACACTCTCACACAGACACATACAAACACGTGATTTCCCTTTCACATTTTAACATCCACTCGCCCCTACACTGTAAACTTGCATATAGCTATTACTTCTGATCACCATTAGTGCCTTAGTTATCATATACACTACTGATTATTACCTGTATACATTGTATCACCATTTATATTGAATTATTCCTTGGCTGCTATTGTTGCTATATATGATCAGTATTAGTTTGCTAATTCGTGTCAGCTATTTCAATAAATGGTATCTTTGGAATAAACTGTGTTCTGTCTATTGCTACAACATTCACTGAGTGCCAACCTCTGCCAAACAAGTATTCTAATTGCCTTCGCCCATTTGGTTGTTATATGAATGTTATAGATCTAGAGTAAACGCATTACATTAGAGCTACGATACTCACTAAAACTATAGCAACATCACCACTAAGTTATTCCAGTGATTTTAATAGTTTAGCTATCAACTATTAGACGCTGTCATGGTCCTACCTGTGGGTTTCCTCTCTTCAGGTAAGATCTCCACTCAGCATTACCGGCCACGCCCGCATACACTTCCTCTTATTAACTCTCAGTGGCTGTCATTGGCTGTTGCCTATCACCTGCTCCTCCTCTGTGTGTATTTAAGCTGCTGTCCTCCCAAGCTTCAGTGTCAGATTGTCTTCTAGGTGTCGACTCCGTCAATTCTTCAGTCCTGGTAACCTGACCCTGCATTTCTGTCCCTTATCTTGCTACCTGATCTGTGACTCTGTGTTCCAGCCTGTTCCCCACTCCTGCCTGTTGTGCTGTTCTGTCTGCTGAGGGACTGTTTGCTGGGAGACTGCCTGAACACCTAGTGCTGTCAGTTTACAGCCTCCCTACTCTGACAACACCTGATTCTGTCTGATCTCTGCTGCTAAGCAGGGTCGAGCCTGGTCAGTGCTTGGATGGGAGACCGCAGACATCACCACCATGCTCCCACCAGTCCTCCTGCCACTGAACTTCACACATGCACATCCTCCCAACTCCCTTTCCCCTGTTATCAATAAAACTCAACATTTAACTTGCGCTCTTGGGTCCTTGTCTGTTTCCCCTGACAGACACTTGAATTAATAATTAATGAATTTGAGACTGATCCCTTTTTACATGAGACTGATTTGATAAGCCTATTGCACCTACATTAGTCAGTGCTGTTTTCTGCATGACAAATGTGGCCAATGTACTTAAGATATTGGCTATAAGTAACGTCATGTAGGTGTGCTGTTTTGAGAGTGTTCTCGATCTGTTCATTTGTGTAAATGAAAGCATAATCTGTCTCTTCATCCTCATCGTCACTTCCTGTAATCTGCCTTTGCTTCCATCCATCTTTTACCATACTTCATAGACACTGACTCCAACATGCCTCCAACTTCTTAAGCTCTTGTTCATTTGGAAGTGAAGCATCTGTCCCATACGTTAGCTGGGATCTTAGGCAGCTGGGCCATAGAAGGTTCACGCTGCACGCTACACGCGTGTAAAGAAAAGTGGACAAACGTAGCATGACTTGCTCTGGGCCATAGAACGGCGTTCACGTTGCACGCTGCACACTTCACGCGTGAAGCGAGAAATGAACATGCACACTTTTTTCTAGGCGTGAAGATGGAAATTCCAGTCAATGCATGCGGTCACCGCCGCGCCAGCCAATCAGAACGGGTCTAGGGAGATAACTCTATCAGGGGAAAACTTCAGAAAAAATATAATTGAATGGTATAATTGAAAAATAGTTCTTCATCGGGATTGTCAAGCAGATTATAGAATGTTCGGTGAAATTCACCACGGGTTTCTCTCAGAAGGAAGTGTTCTCGGCTCCAAATTCTGTTCCTTTTTCTCTTCCTCTGTCTCAGTAAAAGCAGAATGAGGCAATCGTCGTCATCCGAAGAGTCCATATTGTTGGTTACTCGGTCAAAGTAGAACAGGCGCAACACGTGAACATCCAAGCATGAAGTTTAATGGCCCAGGGTCCGGTTCTTCACGTGAACGTGTAGCGTGCAGCATGCAGCGTGAACCTTCTATGGCCCAGCTGCCTTACACAAGCCTCTAAGATCTTGCGCCTTGTATGTAGACTGACGTTTGTGTCACATAGTACAGATTTAAACTCATGAAACTTCGCTACAGCTCTCTCATTGCTATGTTGTATAAAGCATTCATTAACATCATCCAAGATACGTGAAGAATCGTACATTTAATTCTCTATTTCTTGTGATTCAGTGCTAAAGAGAATGTCCTGCTTCACCAGTTCTTCATTATTGAACCCTTGTGTCTTGGTCTTCTTGAAGGCAATAGTCAGTCCGAATCTTTTACACGTATCATTTAAGATGATGTGTGTAAAAATACAGTACCAGTCAAAAGTTTGGAAACACCTTCAAATTTGATGTTTTTTCTTTCTTTTAATTAACTAAAAGACACTTTGTGTCTTAAAGTAATGACTGACTGTTATTTCTCTTTACTTAGTTGAGCGGTTCTTGACATAATATGGATTACTACAGTTGTCGAACAGGGCTATTTACTGTATTTTTATTATTTACTCTTTACTGGTTGATGGTGTCAAATGCATTAAGAAGGCAAGAAATTCCATTTTTGACAAGACACACCTGTTAACTGAGAAGCATTCCAGGTGACTACCTCATGAAGCTGGTTCAGATAATGCCAATGGTGTGCAAAGCTGTTATCAAAGTAAATAGTGACGACTTTGAAGATATAATTCCATATGTTCCATATGTTATTTCATAGTTTTGATGAGTTCAGAATTGTTCTACAATGTAGGAAAATAAATAAATAAATAAATAAATAAATAAAACCATCAAATTTGAAGGTGTTTCCAAACTTTTGACTGGTACTGTATCTTCTGCAGCCCGGACTGCTTTACAAAATAGAACAACATTGTCAGCATACAATAGCCATCTTATAATTTCAGTTCCAGACATTTTCTATTCCTTCACTGGTTTCTGTTTGTACCCCTACCTTCATGCCAGAAAGAATCAAAATTGGTGAAGAATTGAGGGAGAAGAAGCGATTTGTGTGGAAACTGCTCATTAGGGATTGATTCATTAGCCCATATCTTCATTACTAATTGCAGTTATGTAAATTTGGGTAGAAACTATCGTATATCGTGGCCTTTCTCCTTTCCTTTTCACTCTCTACACCACTGATTTCAACTACTGCACGGAGACCTGCCACCTCCAGAAATTTGCTGATGACTCTGCAGTGGTTGGACGTATTACCAGTGGTGATGAGAGCGAGTACAGGACGGTGGTGGACAACTTTGTCACGTGGAGCAGGAAGAACCACCTACAGCTCAACGTGATAAAGACGAAAGAACTGATGGTCGATCTGAAGAGAATCAGGGCTCCGGTGAACCCTGTTAACATCCAAAGGGTCAGTACCTGGGGGTGTATATGGGGGGAATATACGGTAAATACCTGGGGGTGTACTTGGATAATAAACTGGACTGGTCCAAAAACGTGTCCTGTATGTGCATATTTCCATAGATGCAGATTAGCCCAAATGATAAAATACTCTGTAAAAGTGATTTATAAAACAATTGGAGAATACTGCAGTCTAATCTAAAATATTTGAGTTTCCTAAGAAAGAGCATCCTCTGTTGTAGCTTCTTACATTTGGTCTGTGCACACTGGTTAAAACACAATCTGTCGTCTATCTCTATTCCCAAATACTTGTAAGATGAGACCCGCTCTATCTGTTCGCTATTAATCTTGGATGGGGAGATAGGTATTCCTCATCTCATCTCATTATCTGTAGCCGCTTTATCCTGTTCTACAGGGTCGCAGGCAAGCTGGAGCCTATCCCAGCTGACTACGGGTGAAAGGCAGGGTACACCCTCGACAAGTCGCCAGGTCATCACAGGGCTGACACATAGACACAGACAACCATTCACACTCACATTCACACCTACGGTCAATTTAGAGTCACCAGTTAACCTAACCTGCATGTCTTTGGACTGTGGGGGAAACCGGAGCACCCGGAGGAAACCCACACGGACACAGGGAGAACATGCAAACTCCGCACAGAAAGGCTCTCGCCGGACACAGGGCTTGAACCCAGACCTTCTTGCTGTGAGGCGACGGTGCTAACCACTACACCACCATGCCGCCCATAGGTATTCCTTTTTTGCTAAAATCTATCACCGTTTCCTTTGTCTTTTTAACATTGACCAATAAAAAGTTGGGTGGCACGGTGGTGTAGTGGTTAGCGCTGTCGCCTCACAGCAAGAAGGTCCGGGTTCGAGCCCTGTGGCCGGCGAGGGCCTTTCTGTGCGGAGTTTGCATGTTCCCGTGTCCGCGTGGGTTTCCTCCGGGTGCTCCGGTTTCCCCCACAGTCCAAAGACATGCAGGTTAGGTTAACTGGTGACTCTAAATTGACCGTAGGTGTGAATGTGAGTGTGAATGGTTGTCTGTGTCTATGTGTCAGCCCTGTGATGACCTGGCGACTTGTCCAGGGTGTACCCCGCCTTTCACCCGTAGTCAGCTGGGATAGGCTCCAGCTTGCCTGCGACCCTGTAGAACAGGATAAAGCGGCTAGAGATAATGAGATGAGATGAATAAAAAGTTGTCTGTACACCACCTAATAAAACCCTGAACCTCCCTTTCAAAACCTTCAACGGATAAGGTGTCAAGTATAAGGAAAAGTTGGCAAGTATAATAATAATAATAATAATAATGAAACAGGAAGTTGTGCCTTCCTTTCCTCCTGCATGCTGTGCAGGAAGTCACTCACGATGCCCATGTGTCCCAGAAACCAGTTGCGTTGCGGCGGACAGCGGAAGCACGAGAGGCGCGTGCGTTTCCACAGCAGGTGCGCGAGGCGCACGGCGAAGACCAGCACGAGCGCAAGCGCGCACACACCGAGCGCACCGAGCAGTCCGCGCGCGCACAGCAGCCGAGCCAACCGGACCCACAGACCGTCAAAGAGCACCGCAGCCATCCTGAGAGACAGAACACAGCACCGTCCATCAGCGGACACACACTGTTCAGGGGGCATAAACTTTCGGAATGGGTTCGGACTGGGAGCTGCATGCCAGTATAGTGCAAGTACAGCTCCCTGACCACATCCGACAAGGTCATGAGACAGAAGGCTCTTTCGATTCGGTTAACATGATGCATATGATTTGTTTTTAATGTTCACAAACAAACAAACAAACAAACAAACAAACAAACAAACAAATCTCACCTTCCTTCAGATGTTTGCATCCACTGAGGCTTGTACTGTAAGACTGACAGCTTGGAATCGATGTTTTCATCAGACACAAAAAACACCATGCAACTTCCTGCACACACACACACACACACACACACTCTTAGTCATGCCTTTCTAATAGTGGTAAGTAATATTTACACTACCGTTCAAAAGTTTGGGGTCACCCAGATAGGCAATTTTGTGCTTTCCATGAAAAGTCACACTTTTATTTACCACCATAAGTTGTAAAATGAATAGAAAATATAGTCAAGACATTTTTCTGGCCATTTTGAGCATTTAATCGACCCCACAAATGTGATGCTCCAGAAACTCAATCTGCTCAAAGGAAGGTCAGTTTTATAGCTTCTCTAAAGAGCTCAACTGTTTTCAGCTGTGCTAACATGATTGTACAAGGGTTTTCTAATCATCCATTAGCCTTCTGAGGCAATGAGCAAACACATTGTACCATTAGAACACTGGAGTGAGAGTTGCTGGAAATGGGCCTCTACACTGTGTGCACAATTATTAGGCAAGTGAGTACTCTGACCCTACCATTATTTCTATGCATGTTTTCCAACCGCAAGCTAGATACACCTGAATGCTAATTGGATTTAAGCATTCTCAGGTGGTATTTATTTGTGTAATGAGGGAGGGTGTGACCTAAAGTCATTAATACCCTATATTAAGGTGTGCATAATTATTAGGCAGCTTCTTTATCTCAGGCAAAATGGGCCAAAAAAGAGATTTAACAGACACTGAAAAGACAAAAATTGTAAAATGCCTATCAGAGGGATGCAGCACTCTTGAAATAGCTAAGCTATAGAAATGTGAGCACAGAACAATCAAATGTTTTGTTGCAAATAGTCAACAGGGTCGCAAAAAATGTGTGGAGAAGAAAAGACACAAATTAACTGCAAAAGACTTGAGAAGGATTAAACATGAAGCTACCAGGAACCCATTATCCTCCAGTGCCACAATATTCTAGAACTGCAACCAACCTGGAGTGTCCAGAAGGACAAGGTGTTCGGTGCTCAGAGACATGGCCAAGGTAAGGAAGGCTGAAACACGACCACCACTAAACAAGACTCACAAGTTGAAATGTCAAGATTGGGCCAAGAAATATCTGAAGACAGATTTTCCAAAGGTTTTATGGACGGATGAAATGAGAGTGACTCTGGATAGACCAGATGGATGGGCCCATAGCTGGATAACTAATGGACACAGGGCACTTTGACTCAGGCCCTGTCCACACGGCAACGGATTCAGGTGACTCCGATACAATTGCTTATCGTTTAGGCCTGGCGTCCACACGGCACCGGCGTTTTGGGTGCCCAAAACGCAATCTTTTTGAGAACGGGTTCCAGAGTGGAAAGATCTGGCAACGTTGCCGTTGTGAAGTCGTCTGGATGAGTAAAACGGATTTGTTTACGATGACGTCACAACCACATGACTGTGAATGCTTCACGCCGGGTAGAAGTGTAACGAATATCACCAGGAAAAAGCCTTACAGAGCACTAGTGAGAGTGAAACACGAGCTTGGATATTATTATTATTATTATGTTCAGTGTTAGTTCACAGTAGTAATGCAAGAAGCAGAATAGTGACAGTAATAGTGAAGCAAAAACATGCAATTGTACAAACACTGCAGCTCTACAGCAAAATATTCATTTATGAAATGGTCTGATTCTTAACACCAGTAGTGCCAATGATCTCATTGCGATGCGATGCGAGTTGTCAAGAAATCCTATAACTAGGTTCATGAAACGCGCTTACAAAATATTTTCACTGTGAATATTTATTGTGTAATGCCTGGTGCAAAGTGAGAGAGAGAGAGAATAGCCCTTAGGGCAGAGTCAATCCCGCCAGCAAAAATAAGGGGAAAAAAGGAGCGATCTCACCTCTTCAGATGATGGTTTAAGTCCTACAATACATTCCTCAAAAAAGGGCGTAGAAAAGCAAATTAATCCATCAACGTGTATCATTCAATTTATTCCGGACAATTAAAGACGCCGCCTTCCGCGTACGTCATCCTCGTCGCCATTTTGGAAAGGTCAAAGCGGAGAATAAAGATTAGCTGCGTTTAACTGTACCAACAGGTTTACCGTCCAAACGAGATCACATGGGATTACCTTTCACAGGTGAGAAACAGCAAATTAATCCATCAACGTGTAGTATTCAATTTATTCCGGACCATTAAAGACGCCGCCTTCCGCGTACGTCATCCTCGCCGCCATATTGGAAAGGTCAAAGCGGAGAATAAAGATTAGCTGCGTTTAACTGTACCAACAGGTTTACCGTCCAAACGAGATCACATGGGATTACCTTTCACAGGTGAGACTGGAAAAATACTTTTCATTGTATTTGGTCATTATAATGTAATTTTACGAACAGATTTTCCTGACTTTGTGGCTAATATGAAGTCTCGCGCATAATAGTTTATGCGCATGCGTCCTTACTTCTATTCCCATATGAAAAAGAACAGTAAAGAACTTATAAGAGTTTACCACTGTCTTAGTAGTAAATCCTTATAAATATAAGGATAAATCCTTATAAGGATTTATAAATAAATATATATGCCATGTATGATTTACTCCTGAAAGTGGCCCATTTTGCATTTTCCTCATACAAATTTTTTATGAAAATCTAGTATGTATGAAGTGAACATTGTGCATGGTTTTTACAGATAATGTGTATGATGAATTACACCGTCTTTGTATGCTTCATGTAATGTTTGTAGTTTTAAATTATATTTTACAGTTTAAAATGTATATGCCTTTTATATGTAAATCCAACACAAACATATGTGGATTTACATATAAAAGGCATGTACATTTTAAACTGTAAAATATAATTTAAAACTACAAACATTACATGAAGCATACAAAGACGGTGTAATTCATCATACACATTATCTGTAAAAACCATGCACAATGTTCACTTCATACATACTAGATTTTCATAAATTTGTATGAGGAAAATGCAAAATGGGCAACTTTCAGGAGTAAATCATACATGGCATATATATTTATTTATATTTATAAGGATTTACTACTAAGACAGTGGTAAACTCTTATAAGTTCTTTACTGTTCTTTTTCGTATGGGTTGTTCTGGTGTGTCCGAAGGGACCGTCTTACAGCGCCCCTAGAGGTGTGGCATGTGTATTGCATCGTTTTCAGCAAGCGTTGCGTTGCCATATGGACCTGATTTCTACTGATCGTTGCCCATTTGGAGGCGATATTTTTTTTAAATAACATCACGTTGCCGTTGTCGTGTGGATGTGGCCTCAGACACCAGCAAGGTGGTGGAGGGGTAATGGCATGGGCTGCTATTATTAAGGATGAACTAGTTTGACCATTTCAGGTTGAAGATGGACTTAACATCAACTCCCAAACCTACTGCCAGTTTCTAAAAGATACATTCTTCAAGCAGTGGTATGGGAAGAAGTCTGCATCATTCAAGAAGGCCATGATTGTTATGCAGAACAATGCACCATCACATGCACCCAAGTACTCCACTGCTTGGCGAGCCCGCAAAGGCCTTAAAGATGACAAAGTAATGACATGGCCCCCTTCCTCACCTGACTTAAACCCTATTGAGTACTTGTGGCCCATTCTTAAGCATTAGATTTACAGCGAGGGAAGACAATACACCACTCTGAATAGCATTTGGGAGGCCGTGGTTGCTCCTGCACAAAAAGTTGATCGTCAACAAATCAAAAAACTAACAGACTGGATGGAAGGCTCATGGCAGTTATTGAAAAGAAGGGTGGCTATATTGGTCACTGAATATTTTTGAAATGCTAGAAGTGTTTATTTGTTAATTCTGAGTTGTTTATTTGTTACACTGAAAATTAAAATAAACAAGTGAGATGGGAAACTTTAAGCTTTTCATTTAGTTGCATAATAATTCTGCACACTAAATGTTGCCTAATAATTGTGCACACTTATATATTCCCCTGAGAAGGCCTAAACTCCCCTTTCCTTTGTTAATCATTCTGGTTTTAGGTTTATTAACAATTTGGATTGACTGAGAGCACTGTATTTGTTCAACGATAAAATTAATCATCAGGAATACAACTTGCCTAATAATTGTGCACACAGTGTATAGATAGTTTTCACATGATGTCACAGAGTCGGGGATTCCCTAGTGGCGGCCATCTTGTGGGTCAAGCTTACCGTACGGGTCACTGAGCACACATTGTAACCGCGAGTACAAAGTCTTCAAAAGAACCCAAGCAGGCTATGTAAAGCTAGCAATGGTGCACACCTGTTGTATTCAGGGCTGTCGTAATAGGTCATGATGACGTCAAGCAGAGCTTTTATGGAATTCCCACAGTACGGGAGCACGAAGGCGAGCAAACAAACAATCTCAGCATACAAAGGAGAAATCTATGGCTTGCGAGAATCAACCGCAAGGATTATCAGCCTTCCAAACACAGCAAAGTCTGCTCCGATCATTTTATAAGTGGTAAGTTGTTTAACTAAACAATCATGTTTAAGTTTGTTTTTGGAAACCAAAACATCGTGTAAACAATCTCTGGAGGATGCCTAACTGGAACTGACATGGTACTGTAATACCACTAATGGATGTAAAATTTGTCTTAAATCAACTCGATATTATACACACACATATATTTATATGCAGTGTTGAGAGCTCTAAAATTCCAATGTTTACATACCTTGGCTGTAATTAGGACACAACTGTCACTTGTTTTTATATGGTGGACTTCACGGACCCAGCCACAGACAAAATAATTGTATGACTCCAGCGACTTGTATGCTTTGAGGTCGTCAAGTGTGTAGGCACTTTTACTATTCACGAAATAGTTCACAATATCAGGGTACGATATGGATGGCAGCCCTGCATAGTCACTTGAAAATGCATCTTTGTCCACTTCGTAGGGGTCAATTCCCCCAATCAAGGCCAGTTTGGCTGCATACCGTTGTCGTGAGATGTCGTCCAATGTATCCACATACTTCCGTTTGCTTGATTTTGCCGACATTGATCTTTATTTTAGAAAACTGACTATATAACTTTATAAATTCGTCCGAGATAATGTAGCCGGTAATAGTGATGGTCCGTTTTGTTAACCCCACAAGATGGCGGCTGGAGGGTGTTCCCCGGAATGCCGTGACGTCAGTGAAAACTATCTATACACCTATGTAGATATTGCACCAAAAACCAGACATTTGCAGCTAGAATAGTCATTTACCACATTAGCAATGTATAGAGTGTATTTCTGATTAGTTTAAAGTGATCTTCATTGAAAAGAACAGTGCTTTCCTTTCAAAAATAAGGAAATTTCAAAGTGACCCCAAACTTTTGAACGGTAGTGTAAGTGCCTGAGTAGAATATCTTTTCAGATTGCATTGAGTGGTCGCCTCACAGCAAGAAGGTTCTGGGTTTGAACCCAGCGGCCGACGGGAGCTTTTCTGTGTGGAGTTTGCATGTTCTCCTCGTGTCTGTGTGGGTTTCCTCCGGGTGCTCCGGTTTCCCCAACAGTCCCAAAGACAGGTGGTGAGGTTAATATGGGACGGCCTTGAGTGAGGCACCTAACTGCCCCCCGGGTGCTGTTAGCATGGCTGCTCTGGGTATGTATATACTAGTGCATCTCAAAAAATTAGAATATTGTGAAAAAGTTCAATATTTTCCATCAGTTATTTAAGAAAGTGAAAATGTTATATATTATAGACTCATTACACATAAACTAAAATGTTTCAAGCATTTTTCGATTTTAATATTAATCAGTATGGCATACAGTACAAAAACATAAAAAAACCCATCTCAAAATATTAGAATATTTCATTTCGAGTTTGAGTAAAACAGTATGAACACTGTGTATCTCTCAGTCTAGTTCAGTACACACAACCACAATCATGGGGAAGACTGCTGACTTGACTGTTGTCCAGAAGATGATCACTGATGCCCTCCACAAGGAGGGTAAGCCACAAAAGGTCATTGCTGAAAAAGGTGGCTGGAAAAGGTGCACAAGCAACAGGGATGGCCGCAGTCTTGAGAGGATTGTCAAGAAAAGTCGATTCAAGAACTTTGGAGAGCTTCACAAGGAGTGGACTGAGGCTGGTGTCAGTGTATCAAGACCCATCACGAACAGACATCTTCAAGAAAGGGGATACAACTTTCGCATTCCTAATATCAAGCTACTCCTGAGCCAGAGACAATATCAGAAGTGTCTTATCTGGGCTAAGGAGAGAAAGAAATGGACTGTTGCTCAGTGGTCCAAAGTCCTCTTTTCAGATGAAAGTAAATTTTGCATTTAATTTGGAAATCACGGTTCTAGAGTCTGGAGGAAGAGTGGAGAGGCACAGAATCCAAGGTGTTTGAAGCCCAGTGTGAAGTTTCCACAGTCTGTGATGATTTGGGGTGCCATGTCATCTGCTGGTGTTGGTCCACTGTATTTTATCAAGTCCAAAGTCAACACAGCCATCTACCAGGAGATTTTATAGCACTTCATGCTTCCATCTGCTGACAAGCTTTTTGGAGATGCTGATTTCCTTTTCCAGCAGGACTTAGCACCTACCCACAGTGCCAAAACTACTACCAAATGGTTTGCTGACCATGATATTACTGTGTTTGATTGGCCAGCCAACTTGCCTGACCTGAACCCCATAGAGAATCTATGGGGTATTGTCAAGAGGAAGATGAGAAACACCCGACCCAAAAATACAGATACGCTGAAGGCCACTATCAAAGCAACCTGGGCTTCAATAACACCTCAGCAGTGCCACAGACTGATCTCCTCCATGCCACACCACATTGGTACAGTAATTCATGGTAAGGGAGCCCCAACCAAGTATTGAGTGTATATGAATATACTTTTCAGAAGTTGCACATTTCTGTATTGTAAATCCTTTTTTGATTGATCTTAGGGAATATTCTAATAATTTGAGATACTGGATTTCTGATTTTCATGAGCTATAAGCCATAATCATCAAAATTAAAACAAAAAAGGCTTTAAATATTTCACTTTACATGCAATGAATATCGACTATATGAAAGTTTACCTTTTTGAATTAAATTATGAAAAAAAAAGAACTTTTTCGTGGTATTCTAATTTTTTGAAATGCACTAGTATGTGTGTGTGCTCATTGCTCACGTGCATGTGTGTTCACTGCTTCAGATGGATTAAATGCAGAGAGGAAATTTCACAAGTGTGATGAATAAAGTTGTAATTTCTTTCTTTCTTTCTTTCTTTCTTTCTTTCTTTCTTTCTTTCTTTCTTTCTTTCTTTCTTTCTTTCTTTCTTTCTTTCTTTCTTTCTTAAACACCACCAGAAAAACAAACAAAGAGAGAGAGAGAGAGAGAGAGCAGCACTGTTGCCTCACAGCAAGAAGGTTCTGGGTTCCAGTCCAGTGGCTGATGAGGGCCTTTCTGTGTGGAGTTTGCATGTTCTTCCTGTGTCTGTGTGGGTTTCTTCCGGGTGCTCCGGTTTCCCCTACAGTCCAAAGACATGCAGGTTAGGTTACTCTAAGCTCTACTCTAGAGGTAAAGGTCTGGAGGTGTGAATGGTTGTTTCCCAAACCCAGAATTGGGAGGGTTGTGGCAGGAAGGGCATCTGGTGTAAAACTATGCTCCAGTTAATATGACATGTGATCAATAAGGTTGTGTTTCTCAACCACTGGGTTCGCGGCCCATTAGTGGGCCACGAAGCACCATCTTTTTTTTTTTTTCAAGTCGAAGCTAATTTTTACTTGTAGTAGGGTACAATTGCTGGGTTGCATCCGACGTCACAGCTGCCTTATTAAGTTACGGTCACACTACAGCTCGCGATGCTTTGCGATGGGTTATCGATGAAAATGAGGTGTTTTGGTGGCGATGCATGGCGTGAGCTAAAAGTTGTGGTCACACAGCAGGTGAATATGTGACTATCGTGCCTTTGTGCACTTGAGCCTGGAGCAGCTCGAGCGGCCGCGCTCGCTCACAGAGCGCATTGTGTGCTCTTGGGACCCGGTCATTATGGGAAACACCTGATACTGCTTTGAGCACAATCAGCATGCACAGATACGGAAGCTGTTTTCATAGAGACTTTGAAGTATTATCATGATCACTATCACGTTTGTTTTGAGTCATGTTAATAATGCTGTTTAAATACTCTGCTTTATGATTACCTTGCCCAGGACGGAGACCACCAGGGAGCGAGGTATTGTTTTCGGTTGGGTTTGTTTGTTTGTTTCTTTCTTTGTTTTTTTTGTGAATAATATTATGGATAAACGGCTGGACCAATCTTCAGGAAACTTTCCTGATAGATGGGCATTGGCCTTAAATAGAACCTCCAACATTTTGAGGGTCATCCAGTCAAGGTCAAGGTCACCAAAAAGGTCAAAATCGTATTTTCCACGATATCTTCCTTCATATTCATCGTATTTACTTCAAACCAATTCCAGAATATTCATCTCTCAATTCTGCTTTCATTGATGCGCTACATGATGGGGTATCTCTCATAGTTTTCTTAGCGGTTGGGGGTCAAATGTCGGGGGGGTCAAATGTCAGGGAGGTCAAGGTCATTGCTAAAATTTGCATATTTTTTCATTATAACTTGAAAACAGTTAGAGATAGAGAGATGTTTATCATTATCAATAGATAGCAAGTCATATATGGGCTTTCATTTGGCACCATGACCTTGTTTGTTTGTGTGTGTGTGTGTGTGTGTGTGTGTGTGTGTGTGTGTGTTAACAATCTAGCGTCTAGACAGTTGCACTGATTGACTTCAAATTTTCAGGGTAGGTGGGCAATGGTCCAGAGATTACCTTATTAAATTTTGGGGTAATCAGGTCAAGGTGAAGGTCAAGGTCACCAGAAAGGTCAATCTTTTGGTCAGAATAACATATTTTCCATTATAACTCAAAAATGGTTGCCGATAGACAGATGTTTACTATTATGAGCAGATAGGAACTCCCATATGGCCTTTAATTTGGCACCATGATCTTTGACCTTGCATGACCTTGAAAGCTCAAACTCAAGGTCACGGATTTCCAGAGAGCTGTAACTTGAAAACGGTTGATGGTAGACAGATATTTACCGTTATCAACTTATAGGAAGTGCCATATGGAATTTTTGGTACCATGACCTTTGACCTTGAATGACTTTGAAATGTCAAACTCAAAGTCATGGATTTTCATAGGACTATAACCTGATAGCTGATGATTGAGAAATATTACCATTATCAACATAAAGATATAAAATAAGTGCTGCCGGGCGAGGTTTGTTTTGCCTGGCAACACTTTTCTTCTTTTTTCGGCTGCTCCTGTTAGGGGTCACCACAGTGGATTTATTTTTTATTAACCTTTATTTAACCAGGAAAGACTCATTGAGATTAAAAATCTCTTTTACAAGAGCATCCTAGCCAAGACATGCAGCAGCACAGTTAACAAAACTTAAAGCCAATACATACATCCATGCATACTAGGGTGCATCAGTTGCCCCCTAAAAATGAAAAGTTCCTCCGATCATGATGCATTTTTGTTTTTATGTTCCTTTTGGTAAGAAAACACACTGGGTGAAATATTTTGACAAAATTCAAGAGTTTAATGGTGGCACCAGGAGCTCAAAGTTATGGATAAAGCTGCTGCTATTTTATGACTTTTATGACAAAATTTCGATCACTTTTCATGAAACATTATGGCACCTTATAGAGTATACCAAATATCTTAGATACACATTTTTAGTACATATTCTAAATATATTATCAAGCACAGTTTGAGTTTTAGCTGTTCATTGAGTCATTGTTCAACTACTTTTAAACAATACAAATGTATTATGAATCACATTAATGCTTCTCAATCCCTTGCAAAGGTTCTTAACATGATCTCTGGCTCACAAGAAATCAATAAATGGAGCCCAACATTGTAATTCAAACCTTACGCGAAAACATAAAATAAGCGTTTTTTGGCAAAAAATGAACCTCATGGTGCCACCATTAGACTTTTGAATATGGTCAAAAAATTGTACAGGATGTCTTTATTGGTGAAAAGGAACACCCAAACAAAAATGCATCAGATTTTATGAAAGTGAGGGCAACTGATGCACCCTAATGCATACAGCATTAAATAATTTACAGAATAAATGACACAATAAAGATAATTTAAAAGTAATCAACAAAAGTTCATTAACAATAGCATTCCAAGAAGTCAGGCAAAACATCTACAGCTGCATGTTTCTGTCTGCAAATCATCTAAAATCACTTTAAATATGCGTAATGGGACCAACTGCTTAAGTTTCAAATCAACTGGTTCCAAGCAGAGGGTGCAAAGAACTTAAATGCCTTTTTCCCCAATTCAGTACGGACCTTTGGAACGGAAAGTAAAAACAGATCTTGTGAACGAAGACTGTAACTGCCTAGATGTTTTTTGACAAATATACACTTGAAGATACGATGGAAGCAGATCTAAAGCCTCACTCACAACCCGCCGTACGGGCTGCTATGGGCAGTCTACGGTAAAAAATTTGGCAAAACCGTGCTTGAGACTTGCACGACACTTGCGTGTGTTCAGCTCCGTAGAAGGTTGCAGACTGCCCGTGGACACTTTTGGTCCTGCACATGCATATTCTATGGGTCTTGTGACAAATCAAGAATGCATACACTACGTACGGGACCCGTACTCCTTTTCTACGCCTGAACCAAGTCAGCAGCGCGGCTAGTAGGGGCGTTTTGCGATGACAGTAAGACGCATGAGTGACGCACGGTCATTGTATGAGTGACGTGCCTCAGAAATACTACACAAGTATTCCATACTTGCTATTTGTGCGGCCCGCAAGACAAAAGTACATCTCACTTTCTACCCCTATGTTTGGTGTGCACGCAGCACACGCGACCTGCACGCGACACGAGGGGCAAGACTCTGGGTATATATACTGGGGTGGAACCAAGGAACCGATCATGTAGCGTGTAGCATTGTAGAAGGGAAGAAAACGATCTCATTTGCTGTTTATATTTGAGTATATGTTAATTTATCATGCAAACGTCAAATAATAAAACACGAGTATAAGGGAATAACGCATTTTATTACATTGTAAAAAAAAATCCCAACTAAATAGCCCAACAGTTTGAGCACTGAAACACACTTTGACTCCGAGCTACTGTCCTGCTCCTGCTGAGTGGTGGGACGGGGTGTCGGGATGTCCTTGTCCTCATCACTGAGCATGGCACAATGGCCTGACAGCGATGATGGGATTGCAATGTCCTCACTTCTGGGCGTCGTTAGCTGAAACATACATGAAAATCAGCATATATAATATTAATTACATAAGCATATAGATACTGACATGAATGTTTAAAGCGTGTGTGAAAATCCCTCTGGCGGGGTACTGTGCCTTCTGCCGGCTTGAAGGCAAACTTCTCCCTGTCCGTGCAGGGCTCGCCAGTGCTGCTACCATCATCATCATCAAAGTCTTCCTCCTCCTCTCCTCTGCTGTTTCAGGCTGCGTCACTTCACTTTTGCTCGCTTCTTCTTGGGTCCCATTTTATAAACTTTAAACTGAAATGTTTTACATTTTTCCCACAAAATATCCAATGTTCTTCAGCCAAACGACAGATGCAGAATGCTGCAGACACGCTGGTTTTATTCCCACTCCTGGCTTGCATCACACACTAGTTATGAGTGATTGTAACGTGCTAATCACATGCGTCACACATGCTTCACAAGTGCGGCTCAAACTCGTAGCGCAGCAAACTGGTAAAATGCAAGTCTCACACACTCCACACTCACTGAATATGCACTGATCACGTGAGTCAGATATACGCTTTCCATGGGCTAATTTTTCCCACGCCTCGAGGAAGTCTGGTGTGCAACATGTACTTGACAAGTACTTTGCCCGGACCCCTCCCCCAAACTTTCCCCCGGGTTCACTGCGACCCTTCGGCACGGCTGCGAGCTACCAAACCCTGCGACCCGTGCGTGTCCAAAACACTTACGGCAGGTTGTGAGTGAGGCTTAAAATACACTTATATACGAGAACATGACAATGTTTCCGTGTGGACACGGCAGACCAACCAACATGAGCGCACAACAAACAGTGATAAGTCAGAACTTTGAAATTTGTGATGAACCTTAGTGCTCCATGGTAAACTGTATCGAGAGCATGTAAATTCTGAGAAGATGCATGCATATACGTAGACAGAGGTGGACAGTAACGAAGTACAGTTACTTGAGTACTGTACTTAAGTACGCTTTTTGAGTATCTGTACTTTACTTGAGTATTATTTTTTCTGGCAACTTATGGCTTTAACTTCACTACATTTGAAAGGCAAATATCGTACTTTTCACTCCACTACATTTCTATCAAGCTCCTCGTTACTCGTTACTATGAAGTGGCTTTGAAAGTGGATGTTTTTTTCTTTTCTTTTCTAAAACGTGATTGTTTTTTCGCAGGTGACACTGAGAGCCGATCAGTAATCACTAGGGTCACGTCACGTCCATAGACTGGATAAAATCAAGTTCAATGATTTCTCCGCAGCGTTATTTAACACGATCAGTTGATGGCAGAATGGAAGGAGGCGGTTCTTCTGGGGAATACACGCACTCATGGCTATAGCTAGAACCCATGTTTCAGTTTTCTGAAAGGATTAAAGATTCATTTTGTTTTAAATGTTTGCTTTGTTTGCCAAAAACGAACCACATCTCAGCCTACAAAAACTTGCCATCCAACCTGCGGAAGCACATTGAGGGATGTAAACGTTTTATTCCAAGAGAAAGCTTGCAATGAATTTGTCTGTGCTTTTAGAGCTAGCGATAACGTTGCAATAGCTATGCAGTCTGGTTAGTCAAATGACTTTCTATGGATTTGCCCACCAAGTTGCCGTAGCCTTGTCCACGGCTAACGTTAACACATAGCTAGTTAACTTGGACACTGTTAGTTAGCATGTAAAAATAGAGTTATGCTAACATGAATAACGTTAACTTTAGCATAATCTTGCCAAATAAACAGAATGTAGAAATCTTTCTTTTCTAGTAACGTTAGCTACCCAATATGATTTCAAGTGTGAAAAGACTTTGCTAGCATGTCAGGTAGAGTTTAAGCTCTACACATTCTACAAGTTAGTAAATCCAGTAAGTTGCTTCAGAGGCATTCGGTTTTGTAAGCGTTGTGGCAATAATACAACAATGCGTTGACAGAAAATGTACTTTTAATACTTAAGTATTTTTAAAAGCAAGTAGTTCAGTACTTTAACTTGAGTAAAAATTTGACTGGACAACTTTCACTTGTATCGGAGTGACATTTGACCAGTGGGATCTGTACTTTGACTGAAGTAATAAACTTGGGTACTTTGTCCACCTCTGTACGTAGATCACATCACCATCATCCAACACAGACAGAAAAGTGGCAGAAACAAGCCTCTTTCTGGCCTCAAAAGGAAAGGTGGGACTTGATTCTGAAATAAAACCCTAATTTTAATTTTAGTCTTTTTACCAACTGTGAATTATGATATGTGAAGGAAAGAGAGTCATCAATCCAAATACGGAGATATTTATATTGGGATACAGATTCGATCTGAGAACCTTGTAACGTGATGATTTGTGGCAGGTTTTGAGATGCTTTCATGAGAAAGTAAACAGGATCATCATGATCCGCATATTTGGTTTGGTGCAGATTTTTACACTTTACCTTCCTGATACAACCCTATGCAATCTATCTGAGCTTAAAACTAAGTATGTCCTGGCTTGTGACAGCCATGTTTTGTAATTGATGTTTTCATCAGACATAAAACCAACCATGTAACTTCCTGCATGCACACACTGAGTTATTTACCTAATCTAGATGTTTTTGAACTGTGAGGAAATCTACACAGATAGAACATGCAACCTCCATACAGAAAAGCCCTAGTCAGCTGTGAGGTTCGAACCTAGAACCTTCTTGCTATGAGATGACAGTGCTAACCACTACACCACCGTGCTACCCGTCAGCATAGCAACAAATCTTTTTGATAAAATCCTCATTCACAACTCCATACTTTAAACAAACACCTCGAGTCACCAATTTTCCAAACACAATTTCTGTTATAAATGGTTGATTATATTGTGTCTGTCGTCCGCAATTTATAAACTCTATAACTCAAAATTAAACTTTGCTTTCATGAGAAAGTATACAGTCTGTTTTGTCGTCTCATTTGGGAAATAATGACTGTTCTCCATGCGATAGGTTATTACAACCCCGATTCCAAAAAAGTTGGGACAAAGTACAAATTGTAAATAAAAACGGAATGCAATAATTTACAAATCTCAAAAACTGATATTGTATTCACAGTAGAACATAGACAACATATCAAACGTCGAAAGTGAGACATTTTGAAATTTCATGCCAAATATTGGCTCATTTGAAATTTCATGACAGCAACATATCTCAAAAAAGTTGGGACAGGGGCAATAAGAGGCTGGAAAAGTTAAAGGTACAAAAAAGGAACAGCTGGAGGACCAAACTGCAACTCATTAGGTCAATTGGCAATAGGTCATTAACATGACTGGGTATAAAAAGAGCATCTTGGAGTGGCAGCGGCTCTCAGAAGTAAAGATGGGAAGAGGATCACCAATCCCCCTAATTCTGCGCCGACAAATAGTGGAGCAATATCAGAAAGGAGTTCGACAGTGTACAATTGCAAAGAGTTTGAACATATCATCATCTACAGTGCATAATATCATCAAAAGATTCAGAGAATCTGGAAGAATCTATGTGTGTAAGGGTCAAGGCTGGAAAACCATACTGGGTGCTAGAGGTCTGCGCAGGTCGGATTTTTCAGTCCCGCTCCCGCTCGCGCCCACATTGTGCAGTCCCACTCCCGTCCGCGCCCGCAAAGAATTATGATTTTCAGTCCCGCTCCCACCCGCGCCCACAAAAAAATTATGATTTTCAGTCCCGCTCCCGCCCGCGCCTGCCATATTTTGTCCCGCTCCCGCCCGCAAATCCCGCATGATGCAGACGTTCGCGTTATTTCTCAGGAAAGTTCTTGTCTTGACACAGCGTGATGGTGCCCCGCCCCCTACTTTGAGTGGATTTCAGCATAAATATCTACAGCTGACGTTGTTATTATTTACCTTGTTTCGGAATTCAGCATGTACTGTCTCTAATAATAATAATAATTAGTGCTGTCAAACGATTAAAATATTTAATCGTGAATCATACATTTTTATCATATGAGAAACCATTGTAATTCTCTGATCAGCATAAAAAAGTGAATGGGCTTGCTTTATAGCATTTTTTTTTATTGCAAAGCAGAGCTAGTAAGAGAAGTGAATTGATTTACTGCTTGAGTTAGTCTACAACTTTAGTCAGAGAGACATGTTACACAGTGACGGTAGGCTTGACTCAATGCTATCCCAGAAATCCTTCCTGTAATATGCAAATTTGGCCGCCTCTGATTGGACAGCTTATCACCGCACCCGCCCACGCCACATATGTGCACTCCCGCTCCCGCCCACGCGCGCATATGTGCACGTCCGGTCCCGCCCGCGCACGCAATGAACTTTCAAAATTTGTCCCGCGCCGCACTGCTTTGCGGCGGGTCCCGCGAGTCCCACGGGACTCCCACGGGAGTGCAGGGCTCTACTGGGTGCCCGTGATCTTCGGGCCCTTAGACGGCACTGCATCACATACAGGCATGCTTCTGTATTGGAAATCACAAAATGGGCTCAGGAATATTTCCAGAGAACATTATCTGTGAACACAATTCACCGTGCCATCCGCCGTTGCCAGCTAAAACTCTATAGTTCAAAGAAGAAGCCGTATCTAAACACGATCCAGAAGCGCAGACGTCTTCTCTGGGCCAAGGCTCATTTAAAATGGACTGTGGCAAAGTGGAAAACTGTTCTGTGGTCAGACGAATCAAAATGTGAAGTTCTTTATGGAAATCAGGGACGCCGTGTCATTCGGACTAAAGAGGAGAAGGACGACCCAAGTTGTTATCAGCGCTCAGTTCAGAAGCCTGCATCTCTGATGGTATGGGGTTGCATTAGTGCGTGTGGCATGGGCAGCTTACACATCTGGAAAGACCCCATCAATGCTGAAAGGTATATCCAGGTTCTAGAGCAACATATGCTCCCATCCAGACGACGTCTCTTTCAGGGAAGACCTTGCATTTTCCAACATGACAATGCCAAACCACATACTGCATCAATTACAGCATCACGGCTGCGTAGAAGAAGGGTCCGGGTACTGAACTGGCCAGCCTGCAGTCCAGATCTTTCACCCATAGAAAACATTTGGCGCATCATAAAACGGAAGATACGACAAAAAAGACCTAAGACAGTTGAGCAACTAGAATCCTACATTAGACAAGAATGGGTTAACATTCCTATCCCTAAACTTGAGCAACTTGTCTCCTCAGTCCCCAGACATTTACAGACTGTTGTAAAGAGAAAAGGGGATGTCTCACAGTGGTAAACATGGCCTTGTCCCAACTTTTTTGAGATGTGTTGTTGCCATGAAATTTAAAATCACCTAATTTTTCTCTTTAAATGATACATTTTCTCAGTTTAAACATTTGATATGTCATCTATGTTCTATTCTGAATAAAATATGGAATTTTGAAACTTCCACATCATTGCATTCCGTTTTTATTTACAATTTGTACTTTGTCCCAACTTTTTTGGAATCGGGGTTGTATTAACTTTTTAAAAGATTAATTTTTTTATTATTTCTAAATATTTTTTTATTTATTTTAAAATTTTATAATAAAATTCTTTATTTTTTAAAAATCTTTCACAATAATTTAAAAATTCTTTAATTTAAAAAAAAATATTATTATTAAAACACTCATTACAGTGCAATATATTTATACTCATTCTGTATATTGTGTATATTCTGCAGAGCACTCCATTACGTTCTTATTTTTCTTTTTTATTATATTTATTTCATCCTGTTTTACTCCCTTTTCTTTTTTTAAACCCTCCCCCCAAACTATTCCTGTTCAGTGAATATCAAACCTCTTAAATGATAACTTTAGGGAGACACCTGTTTCATTCCAGAATATAATTTAGCATTTCAATCTCCTGTCATGAATAAATATCGACCAAGAATTTATTCAAATTAAAATATTTCAATTTCTACACACAGATAGACCTGCAGCCCATTTCCCTGCATGATCTACTCATTTATTAATCAAAATGCTTGTGCGTATACATCTTCATGTATAATACACAACCGCATTACTGTGTGATGCTTTGTAATAATGTTAACTAAAACCTGTCAATCAAAGCAGTGTTAAATCAGCCAAGTTGGGTTTCAGGTGTATATGTAGTCTTAAATCAGTCAGTTCTGCTCCATCAGCCTTCATTCTCCAATATTAATGAGCACAGTAATGGACCACAGGACACAATGATTACACAGGAAATCCCTGCCATAAGCTCCAATGATTGGGTAAATAAATAATATGGTGTTTTAGGCGCCACCTAGTGGTTAATATCTGCTAGATGGGGACTGGAACATACTGCTGATGAAATGTTGAGGGGAATGCTTCCTGTTCAATGCTCAGATCAGTGATCATGGGATGTAGCTCAATATTTCAAAACATTTTAAAGCTAGATGGCCTTTCAATTACATAAAATCGGTGAAATTTAGTTCGCTCTGAAATGTGGTCATTGTGATATATGTTTATTTCTGTAATATCTCAAAATATCAGGCCATTCTGTTCTGTAGCTGGGAAGTTATTTAATTTGAAGGGATTAAAGCAAATAATGTGCATGAAATCGCTCGCTTCACGCAGTCAAGCAGACAGAGGAAGTCCGTGTGTGTGTGCACGCATGCGCAGGTTTACCTTTGAGCGTGCACTGACAGTTCCATCATTCTGTCGCTAAACGAACAGCTGATCACACCAAGGTGCTCGCTGACCGCCAATATTTATTAGTTTGATCCTACGTTTCTTTTCCTTCGTATATAACATAACGTCTTTTCTTCTCGCTTTCTGTTACTTTAGTCGGTCTTTCACATTTCATTCGCACACTCGCGTCCTCCGTTTTTCTCTCCTGTTTCAAATTTTTATCCCACAGTTGTTTGCCTTGTGCGAACGGGGAAAGCCCACCACGTGATGCACGATGTAGTATCTTGAATTGGGTCATGGTGAAGCAGGAAAAAATAGCGGAGAATGTCGGGCCACGTGGCTCTAAATTCATTCATTTTTCTATTTTTAAAAACCTAATAAAATTGGAAGTCTGTGATTCGAATTTGGTAGCTTTCGGTCCACTAAACAAAAATAATTGGGTGTCGGGGGAAATTCTTTTTATGACCTACACTTGAAAAATCTGAAAGGCAGTCTCGCTTTACGAAGAAGAAGGAAAAGAAAAGAAAAAGCCTAGTACAATCTCATCTCATTATCTCTAGCCACTTTATCCTTCTACAGGGTCGCAGGCAAGCTGGAGCCTATCCCAGCTGACTACGGGCGAAAGGCGGGGTACACCCTGGACAAGTCGCCAGGTCATCACAGGGCTGACACATAGACACAGACAACCATTCACACTCACTTTAGAGTCACCAGTTAACCTAACCTGCATGTCTTTGGACTGTGGGGGAAACCGGAGCACCCCCACGTGGACACGGGGAGAACATGCAAACTCCACACAGAAAGGCCCTCGCCGGCCATGGGGCTCGAACCCAGGACCTTCTTGCTGTGAGGCGACAGTGCTAACCACTACACCACCATGCCACCCTAGTACAATCTTATATATATATATATATATATATATATATATATATATATATATATATATATATATATATAAACACGAGTATATAATTAACAGATTAAAATCTTGCTTTTTGATCAGTCTGTTAATTATTTTATTATATATTTTGGAGATATTTGTCTTTACATTTAACACAGACTCTAGTTGGGAAAGTATGTAGGTACACACTAAAATATGTTAAACTTTAAAATTTTCAATATCTTGGTGGTTAAAAGAAAGGAGTAGTAATCTCATATTTATTTACGAAACATACATTTATTCAATCTAACAACAACAACAACAATAATGACAATGACGATGATGATGATGATGACATCATCATGTTTAATTTGCATAAAACAAATACGATTAGACAAACTAACATAACAACAGACTGGTTTCCAGAGTTCATTTTAAATGATTTCTAATCATATGTTTATTTGAAGTAGATACACCGATCAGCGGCGGCACGGTGGTGTAGTGGTTAGCGCTGTCGCCTCACAGCAAGAAGGTCCGGGTTCGAGCCCCGTGGCCGGCGAGGGCCTTTCTGTGCGGAGTTTGCATGTTCTCCCCGTGTCCGCGTGGGTTTCCTCCGGGTGCTCCGGTTTCCCCCACAGTCCAAAGACATGCAGGTTAGGTTAACTGGTGACTCTAAATTGAGCGTAGGTGTGAATGTGAGTGTGAATGGTTGTCTGTGTCTATGTGTCAGCCCTGTGATGACCTGGCGACTTGTCCAGGGTGTACCCCGCCTTTCACCCGTAGTCAGCTGGGATAGGATCCAGCTTGCCTGCGACCCTGTGGAACAGGATAAAGCGGCTAGAGATAATGAGATGAGATGAGACACTGATCAGCCAAAATATTAAAAACACTGACAGGTCAAGTGAATAATATTGATTATCTCATTACAGTGGCACCTGCCAAGGGGTGGGATATATTAGGCAGCAAGAAAGAGAACAGTCAGTTCTTGAAGTTGATGTGTTGGAAGCAGAAAAAATGGGCAAGTGTAAGGATCTGAGTGACTTTGACAAGGGCCAGATTGTGATGGGTAGATGACTGGGTCTGAGTGTCTCCAAAATGATACATCTTGTGGGATGTTCCCAGGATGCAGTGGTTAGTACCTACCAAAAGTGGTCCAAGGATCCAAAGGACAACCGGTGAACCGGCAACAAGGTCATGAATGTCAAAGGTTCACTGGTTCACATGAGGCATGAAGGCTAGCCCATATGGTCCAATCACACAGAAGAGCTACTCTCGCACAAAGTTCTGAAAAAGTTCATTCTGACACTTTTCTGTTTTAACCAGCATTAACTTTTTCAGCAGTTTGTGCTACAGTAGCTCTTCTGTTCTTCTGGATTGGACTATGTAGGCTAGCCTTCATATCCCATGTGAATCAATGAGGCTTCGACACCCATGACCCTGTCGCCAGTTCACCGGTTGTCCTTTGGATCCTTGGACCACTTTTGGTAGGTACTAACCACCGCATACCGGGAACACCCCACAAGATGTACCATTTTGGAGATGCTCAGACCCGGTCATCTCGCCATCACAAATTTGGTCCTTTTTAAAGTCACACTCGCCCATTTTTCCTGCTTCCAACACATCAGCTTCAAGAACTGACTGTTCTCTTGCTGCCTAATATGTTGTATATCCCACCCCTTGACAGGTGCCACTGTAATGAAATAATCAATGTGATTCACTTCACCGATTTGTGGTACTATCTTCAGCTAGTAAGATATGTAGCTTAATAAAATCTCCAATACACTACAGTAGTAGATTCTATTCCATAAAATAAACAAAAAAAACAAGCAAAACTCCAAAATTAGCATATTTTGTAAATATAAATATACAGTACACCACGAAGAACTTCTGTCAAACTTTATTTTGACACAAAACCATGGATAACGGAGGAAAAGATCTAAGTTGGTAATAAACCCAATTTCCGTATTTTCACAAAAGATGAAACGTCATGTCAGTGGTTTTAACGTTATGGCTAATTGATGTAGTATTTGTCAAGGATATGTATTTAATTGTAGATGAAAGTATATGTACTGTATATACTTATATATTGTAAAGTATATATTTTATATGGAGTATACAAACTGATTAATTTTTTAAAATTTAACTCATTACCTCTTAATGACGACATTTGACGACCCCGTGTATATCCCATAATGACGACATATGATGCCGGCGTGTATGCACCATAATGACGACACTTTACGACTCTGAATTTGCCTCTGCATACGTAGAGTGAAACAAGCTTTCTGATTGAAAGTTGCAGTAATCATTTATTGCGCACAATTTGAGATGAATTCTTCGTGTAAAATGTGAAGATTGTTTTTCACACAGGTATTACTCACCTTTCAGACACTACCTGTGAGTTGGTGAATGTTGAAACATAACTTTGAGTGATTTTTGTATTCTGTGTCATGCCCTCTTTTCAAAAATGTATGATGTGTCATGATTGTTTCAACATAATGAAGGAGAAAACTGATATGAACAAAACCTTGTCTTTAGACTTTTTTTCTTGTAAATATGTTCTAAGGGTGAACAGTATATACATAATACAGTACAAGGGTGGCTGTAGCAACTGCTTTAAGGGGTAAAGAGTTAAAAAATTAAAAACCTTTGCTTTTATGAAAGGCGAGACTCATATCTAGCATTAGAACATTTTTTAAATAGGCTCTAACCCTAATAATGCAGTACCAGTGTTACCTATAACAATTATACATAGGAATGGAAGAGTGAGAGAGACAGACAGAGAGAGAGAGAGAGAGAGAGAGACCAAGAAAGAGAGTGAGAGAGAGACAGAAAGAGAGCAAGCGAGAGAAAGATAGACCAAGAAAGAGAGAGAGACTGAGAAAGTAAGAAAGAGACTGAGAGAGAGAGAGAAACAAAGAGGCCGAGAAAGAAAGAAAGAGTGTGAGACAGAAAGAGAGCAAGAGAGAGACAGAGAAAGAAAGAAAGAAAGAAAGAAAGAGAGCGAGTGAGAGAGAGAAAGAGAGACCAAGAGAGAAATAAAGAGAGACTGAGAAAGAAATTAAGAGAGACTGAGAGAGAGAGAGAGAGAGAGAGAGAGAAACAGAAAGGCCAAGAAAGAAAGAAAGAAAGAAAGAAAGAACGTGAGACAGAAAGAGAGCAAGAGAGAGAAAGAGAGAGACCAAGAAAGAAAAAAGAAAGAGAGGCAAAGAAAGAAAGTGAGCGAGAGAGAGAGACAGAAAGAGATCGAGAGAGAGTGAAAGAGAGAGATAAAGAGAGACCAAGAAAGAAATAGAGAGACCAAGAAAGAAAAAAAGAGTGAGCGAGACAGAAAGAGAGCGAGAGAGAGACCAAGAAAGAAAGAAAGAAAGAAAAAGAGAGAGTGCAAGGCAGAAAGAGAGTGAGAGAGAGAGAGAGAGAGAAAGAGAGACCAAGAAAGAGAGAGACCAAGAAAAAAAGAGAGACAGAAAGAGAGCGAGTGAGCGAGACAGAAAGAGAGAGAGAGACCAAGAAAGAAAGAAAGAAAAAGAGAGAGAGAGTGCAAGGCAGAAAGAAAGAGGGAGACAGAAAGAGAGACAAAGAGGGAGAGAGAGAGAGAGAGAGAGAAAGAAAGAGAGAGACAGAGAGAGAGATAGATATTACCTCTAGAGGGCAGTAGAACACTTCAGTTGTTGCTCCAGCTCTTTGCTTTTGCAGCACCAGAGAAGAAGCTTTTGAACTCTAATGTCTGACCCTCTGAGACCATTACAGAGGAATCACATTCACTCAGGATTTGTTCACGTTTATGTTATATTTTATTTGTGTTGGAAAATGTGATGTACAAAACTGATTACTGATAAATGTTACAAAAAGTTATGATTAACACTATTCCATTTTAATAGTGATAATCAGATCAGTGCTTTGTACATCAGGCAGATATTTTTTTTAAATACTCATCATCACAAGAATAACATTCAGACTGTTTCATTCTGCTGAATCTCACTCAGTGTTCTGTCTCACCATATAAAGATCTACAAGTCAATTGTTTAGTGGTGTGGGAGGTTTATTTCTTCACACCAGAGACTCGAGAGTTTGAGGGTATTTGTGCTGTTTCTAGAATTGTGCCGTCCTGGACTCAGATTAAAGCTGTCATTTTCACAAACGGCTGGAACCAGGAGATATTTCCAAGTGTGGCCAGCACTAATGGGACAACCTTCTCACCAGTTCCTGTTTCACAGATATATATGTGTGTCTAGAAACATATAGTACAGTGTGAAGTACTACAGGAGGTAAATATAAACCTCTGCTCTGTGAAAATGAAAAAACAAACATCAGTATATTCACTGTACCTGACCCAGGAGATGTTTCTTCTCTACGTGCAGTGGCCTTCATTAATTAAGACATTTGTCTCTCTGGCTTCAACTTTACATCCATGACACTTTCCCCTCTGTGTGTGTGTGTGTGTGTGTGTAAACAGTTCTTATTACGTCCCCCCAGCTTGTATTGTTGTATTTTAACTTATACTGTATTGTTATAGAGTGACTTCTGGCACAAGAATTTCCCTCGGGATGAATAAAGTTTTATCTTATCTTATTATGAGATACGTAAAGTTGAATCGTGCAGGCTTCTGATCTTTCACAGTAAATGACCAAAAATACAGTCATAACATGCAGTAAAATTACAGCATAGCTTTCTCTGATTTCTTGCAGGTTAGCGTACATAATAAAATTAAAAATGGCAAATAAGAGGTTGTGTCATTTCACAAAACAAACAAAAAAGCCTCCTTGTAGGTATCTAATATGGGAAGAACTTAATTTCTGCCCCTGTGGAAGCAGGGTTTGTTTTTGTGAGTATACGTACATTTTCACAGACAAAGTGTTTGAGTGTAAAAGTGTCAGTAAGTGCATTTAGAAGAAACTACTGTAACAAGAAAAAATGTTTTTCAGACATTTTTTCATTATTATTATTATTATTATTATTATTATTATTATTATTATTATTATTGCTTTTTAGAATAAACTGGAACTGACTATGCCATTTGCTAATTTTACAGTATGTTTATTGTAATATATTGTTCTATATGACATCTTTGTCTTTTTGTCGTCCATGCCAGTGCCAAAGACAATTTTCTATTTTATGTCAGTTTAATGGACAATAAAGTCATCTGATTCTGATTCGAACATCTAAATCTATGACTCTGTCGGGCAAATGTAAAACAAAACAACAAAATCGGCACATAAAGAAATTCTAAATGCTTTTTCATTGTTTCATCATTCATTCAATATTAATGTTAATATTTTTATAGAAATGGAGTACACTCAGACTGTATGAGCACTGAGCTGAGGTAAATATAATTGGCAATTGTATGATGGAATTTGTACAAAAAAAAACCTTTGTGAAAAATGTAACCTATGTACAGTATATATCCTCAGGGTCGGTGTATAAACAGACAAAGTGTCTCAGTGGATGTTTGGGTGTTGTAAAGTCTGAACAGGTTTAGTCTCACGTTCTTACTATTTTGTATTAGTTTCCTAGTTGGGACTCGTAGTACGTGTGTGTGTGTGTGTGTGTGAGAGAGAGAGAGAGAGAGAGAGATTTATTTGCACAATTTGCACAAAAAAATTAAAGCGAGACGGCCTTTCGATTTCACAAAATCGGTGAAATTTAGTTCACTCTGAAATGTGGTCATTGTGATATATGTTTATTTCTGCAATATCTCACAAAATATCAGGCCATTCTGTTCTGTAGCTGGGAAGTTATTTAATTTGAAGGGATTAAAGCAAATAATGTGCATGAAATCGCTCGCTTCGCGCAGTCAAGCAGACAGAGGAAGTCCGTGTGTGTGCGCATGCGCAGGTTTACCTTTGAGCATGCACTGACAGTTCCATCATTCTGTCGCTAAATGAACAGCTGATCACACCGAGGTGCTCGCTGAGCGCCGATATTTATTAGTTTGGTCCTACGTTTCCTTTCCTTCGTATATAACATAACGTCTTTTCTTATTGCTTTCTTTCCGTTACTGTAGTCGCTCTTTCACGTTTCATTTGCACACTCGCGTCCTCCATTTTTCTCTCCTGTTTCAAATTTGTATCCCACAATGCCTTGCGCAAACGGGGAAAGCCCACCACGTCATGCATGACATAGTATCTTGTATTGGGTCATGGTGAAGCAGGAAAAAATAGCGGGGAATTTAAGGCCACGTGGAGATAAATTCATTAATTGTTCTATTAAAACAAACCTAAAAATTGGAAGTCTGTGATTCAAATTCAGTAGCTTTCAGTCCACTAAACAAAAATACTGGATGTCGGGAAAATTCTTTTTATGACCTATACTTGAAAATCTGAAAGGCAGTCTAGCTTTAAGGAAAATAAATTAAGAAGAATGATGTACAGAATAAGAACATTTACCAGCGACCCGGTTATCACATGTATCTCTGAAGCTGCTTTCTCACCTATTAAACTTTGACACAGCCTTAATTCTATTTTTGATTTGGTTTCAAACTGAATGGAATTTAAGGAGACCAGACCAAACAGAACACTGGAGCTGGAGGCTGTGTGGGAAGTGACGGGGCTGTAAACATACTCTTAAACCTATTGGTGACTTAAAGCTCGGATTTGCTTCAAGGAGAACTGTGGACATTTTGGTCCAGACAAAAAAATGTGATTTCTGTGTTCATACCTGCACAAGCAACCTGCATTAAAGCAGCAAATGCACCAGGGTTCGATTCACACTGACTGGACACTGAAGACATGAAAGTGCCCTTAATGTGTTTCGAGTTTAAATGATTGATGCAGAAGTGAACTGAATGTTTTAACTGAATTTTTGCAAATCCGATAAATAAAACCTTTTTACAAAATGTCCAACAAAATAATTTCCGCTTAGAATGTAAACAAACCGCAATTTGTGAAAAATGCGACAATAATAAGTCTTGAAAAATTATTTTAAAAAGATGTGTCCTTACTATCAAATACTTTCATTTCATATTTTGCTGCTTTTTTGTTTTTCTGGGGTTTTGTTTTTGAGTTTTTATTTCGTCCTTGGTTGGTTCAGCAACACGCTCCGCCATTTTGTTTTTCTCCACTCACAATATATGAGCTGATATCCTAGTAGTAGAGTAACCAATCAGAGCACGCGATTGCTCATATCCAGTGAATGTGGATAGAATAATAATGACTAGCTCAGAAATAATACAACACCTTATGACCTATATGGGACCGGCTAGTGGCCTAGTGGTAGCATGTCTGCCTTTCGATCTTGAGTTCTATTCGTGGTCGGGTCATACCAAAGACCATCATGAAAATGGTACCTACTACCATCTGGCAAGGCACGCTGCAATACAGATGTGAGTGGGGAGTTAAACTCTCGTGGTTACCAGAGGACTAGCCCCCCACTGTAACCCTAGCTATGTAATAGGCGAGAGGCCGAGGGCTGCGGAAACAGAGATTGGCGCCGCCCGATACGGCGCGGGAAGGACTTTAACTTAACTAACTTTATGACCTATATGACCTCCAGTGCAAAATATTCTGCAAGTCGCAGCTCTAATCAGAAAACATTCAGCCTGTGGCTACATCCATATTAATACGTTTTAATTTTAAAATGAAAACAATTTCCGTTCAGACGAGCATTTTAGCTCTGAAACAGAAATACGAACACCTGAAAACGCATATCGTATGACCGTTCATGTACACAGGGCATGCTTGTGCTGGTATAAACAGCTGATGCTGTTTATTTTTGTCCAGAAAAGGGTTACGTAGTAGGAGTGTGAGGAATCAGGGAATTATACGTCATGACTGATGAGACCAAATCAGGAAGTGAATGTGGGTGTTGGTGTTACTGTTCCCAAACATCTCAGTTTTCACCTGTCTACACTAAACGCTACGCAGGGGTTTTCAAATTAAAGCAGGACCAGCAAAAGTTTCCAAAAGTCTCTGTTTTGGGGTCTCAAAAAATCCGGAGCAGTGTGGACGCCAGGTGTAAACATAGCAAGAGTGATGCGTTTTAAAACTAAAACATATTAATGTTGATGTATCCTGTGAGCTGGCCTAGTGGTTAGCATGTTCGCTTCTCAACTGGTAGATCGCGAGTTCTACTCGTGGTCAGATCATACCAAAGACCGTCATAAAAATGGTACCTACTACCATCTAGCAAGGCACACTAACTACACACAGATGCGAGTAGGGTAGTTAAACTCTCATGGCTACCAGAGGAACCCCCCCCACTGTAACCCTAGCTGTATAGATGACTTGCAACCATGTGATCAAAATGTGCTACGTCATGAGCGTCCGCCATGATGGTGGAGATACAAAGCAACTAGGACAGCAGCTGCTGAAAGCGTGTCTGTAAACAATGCTGAATTCTCTCAGTATTACCACGATTTCAACGCTTGAGCAAAGATTCGATACAAAGAGAAGATAGATATGTGTGGGTTTTGACCCATATTATTTTAAAAAGTCAGATTTTTCTGAAGATAAGATGCTTCTACCTGACCATTGAGTACCCAAATATCACGTTCTATCTGGTTTGGCTGCCGAAGAATCAAGTCGACCTTGGACGAAACATAGCCCATTTTCTGAGTGGGTGTCCAGTCTGGATTGTTTCTATCGTATAATTTTGCTGGCGTGCCTAGAAGCGAAATGGTAATACACATGTTAAAATTATAACAACGACCGAGTGAACCACGACAAGAGAGAACGCTCATTTTATAGCAAAATTCTAGCAACACGAAATAAAATTCTTCCATGATATTAGCGAGAAAGCTTTTGAATCTCACCTGAGATAAAATGATCACTGCAAACACGAGCTGTTTTGGTTTTAGTCTCTGTTAGATCAGCCCTGCCGATGTTGTTCAGCCGTACTCGTCTCGTCTCCTCTCTGTACTAAGCCTCAGAGTTTCCTCACCCTCTTTCCAAATCACGGCCGGAATTCCAAAAAATTCGGAACGTGCCACGGTCACGAGTACTGTTGTGACCACAACCATATACAGCACAAAGATATGGCAGAGCTAAAAGAATGCTTAAAGCAATGGAAAGACAAAGAGAGTTGCTAAAAAACGCGTGACTATGTTTTGTATGGAATGTCGCTTGACCCTGCATTTGTATCTCCACCAACATGGCCGACATCCGGGTTTCTGTCTTGCTTTGACGTCACTTGCAAGTCAAGGATAGGCGAGAGGCTGAGGGCTATGGAAACCTCAAAGAGCTGGTTAGTACTGGGACAGGAGACTACCTGGGAAGACCAGATCCTGGCGTGGAAGGGATGTTGACTTGACTTGATCCTGTGACTTAAAGGAGAACCAAAGGTGAATTTTTTGAAATCAAAATTCTATTTCTCATTTTATTAAATATAGGAATGCATTTTTGATCACTATTTTGTCGCTGCTATGGCAAGTTATGAGTTATGATAAAACTTACATCGGGGAGACAGGAAGGAGTTTCAACACAAGAAAAAATGAACATAAGAAAGAGTGCGAAAAGGAGACAGCTACAAGACAAACCCGAACAATAAAAGAAAAGGCACAACAGGAAAATTATAAGTCAGCCATAACAGATCACTGCAAAAGGGAAAATCATATTATGGACTGGGGGAATGCCAGTCATCTGCACAGAAGATAATAAACATCAGCGCTGGATCAGGGAGGCCATGGAGATCCGAAAGCGGAGCCCGAGGACCATCAACCGGGATGAGGGAGCATACATGCTCTCCCATACCTGGAGCGCCATCTTGCAGGGGACGAACAGACAGTCGAAGGCGTGACCGACCTGTCAAACCAGACAGGAAGGCCACGCCTTCGGAAACATCAGCTGATAAAAGATGCGTCACCAATAACATCCGGTGACACTCTGAGGAAGACGACAGTCGTATGTCGAAACATGTCAGGTAAACAAACCTAAAAACTAGATGTCTGATAAAAAAGAAAAAAACTAACTATATTTAATATATGACATAATGAACGTAATTGAAAGAAAAAGTTATGAGTGTTTGAAATATGCTCTGTAATATATCAGTCCATATGTCAAAGCGATGGTCGTAAACGAGATTCGTTGAGGCCTGTGCGAGACATCGTAGGACGGAAGTAAAACGTACAGCGGAAATCAAAGTCACCAACATCTGCCAACGTTGTCAAAAGACGCGCGCGCCCTCTTTCGAATGCTGATGTAATCAAGCCGGAAGTTTTGATAGCAATCAGGAAAGTTTGAAAAAAGTAGGCAGTAATCGTCATTTAAACTCATTTTTGTGGTTTGGAAAACAGTTTTCAAAATGGCGGCACTGACACCTGGCTGACACTTCACGTTTCAAAGTCTCGCACAAGTCTCGTGAAGATCGCGCGGATAAGCGACGCCTGCCGTGGACCAAACGAACTACCGTAAATTCAACACGGCTAAAAACCGAATAGGCCGATAAGTCTCATCTCATCTCATTATCTCTAGCCGCTTTATCCTTCTACAGGGTCGCAGGCAAGCTGGAGCCTATCCCAGCTGACTACGGGCGAAAGGCGGGGTACACCCTGGACAAGTCGCCAGGTCATCGCAGGGCTGACACATAGACAGACAACCATTCACACTCACATTCACATCTACGCTCAATTTAGAGTCACCAGTTAACCTAACCTGCATGTCTTTGGACTGTGGGGGAAACCGGAGCACCCGGAGGAAACCCACGCGGACACGGGGAGAACATGCAAACTCCACACAGAAAGGCCCTCGCCGGCCCCGGGGCTCGAACCCAGGACCTTCTTGCTGTGAGGCGACAGCGCTAACCACTACACCACCGTGCCGCCCCTAGGCCGATAAGTATAATATTTAATTGCAATTAGTTGTCAATACGAGTCACGATATAAGGTTACTAAAACCGAAAACGTAATCGAATAACACGTTAATTAAGAAATAAAGCAAATTTAAAAATGACTTCAGTTCTTTAAATGAAATGAACTTATTGTGCTACTATGTTATGAATTTGATCCATGAATACTTCAATAAAAATTACGAAAATTCCTAAATAAATACATTTATTCATGATCATTCGGACCTATTTGAACAAACCAACACCAAATGAACAGAATTTTCAGTCTTCATCTGTTCTGCACTTTAGTAAAGACGGAAGGTGCGCTCTGTGTGTGTGTATGTGTGTGCGTTCTGCTGTGACTCTTGGCTGTGGATGTTCTCCCTGCCGCTGAATTCCATTAGTCTCCATAGTTAACACACTCTCTTAGTTTTGAACAATGCCTTTGCTTGAGTTTCCCCCGTAGAGACAAGAGAGCAATTCAACAAACCCTAAGCCCCCTGCCTCCCCCTCTCTCTTTAATTTTAGTAATTATCTGTAGCTGGGGGAGGTGGCAAATTGGATTAGCATGGAGAGTTTGCAGTCGAGTGATCTCCCTCTGTTGCCCCGTGTAGTGACCCTGGACTGATAAAGAAAAAGGCATCAAAGAGACATTTTTGGAGTGCAGGTGGCCTGCAGGGATCTCCGAATCAGGTTTTAAACTGCCCGAAGGTTAGATTAGGCTATAAATATCCAGCCACAGCCTTTATTTATTTATTTTATTTTATTTTTTTACCTCCTATTGTAGATGCTATCGTAATGTCTGCGTTGTGTGCACTAGTGGCGTGTAAACTGGAAATGTCAAGGCATATATCTTGGATAGAAATTGAAATCTGGTGCAGTCAGATATCAGTAAAACATGCTAATGATAAAACTGAACATTCAATGCTGAGCACCTTGATTATTTTGGTTAAAGTGTACTGTATGTAATGCCTTATTGTAATGCTTGAAAATGAACATATACAGTATCATTAGTAGCGACCAAAATGAATTAATAAAGCAGGGGGAAATAATATTAATTATGTCATTTTATTATCAAGCACAAAACTATTGATAAACCGTGGCTTCTGGATCCCGGAAAAAGGCAGCCTTGCCCCATGGCTAATCTCGCACGACGTCACACGTGGAATCCCGGTTATCTGGGTCATTTCGGTTCATCTGACTCCGTGCTTGTTTACTCGCTGAAATTGGATATTGTTGTTGTAATTTTACATAAATAATGATGTGAAAGAAAGTGCTGCGTTGTGTTTGGATGTTCAAATCCATATACAACAGGACATTCAGTTCACAAATTTCCAAGAAGTGACACTAAAGCGATAATGGGTGAGGTTTGTGCAAAAAAAGCAGGCAGATTTTGTGTGGCCTACTAATAATAAATCTGATTCATCAAGTGTTCATCACCACCAGAACGACCACATGGGAATTATTGGAGCAAAAAAGAAACCCATTGATTTCATAAATGACATTTGATCTGAAATTTGGACGTCGTCGATTCCCCTATTATCGCCCAGTTCATATTTTCTTTCAATAATTACACTGAATAAGTGTACGTTTTAAAGATTATATTTCAGCATTTATTGAGGTACATGTAAATATTTTCCCTCTATTTTGCAGCGGCCAGCTTAGAATAAAAATCCACAAACCAATCTGTGTTTCTAGTTCTCTCTGGCTGGTGGTGCGCTATCGGCGGTGAGCGGGACTGTCGTGAACTGAGTGAACTGGCATCTGTTTCTCATCTTGGGGGTTTGAAAAGATAACCATTTACTCCGGAATATCCTTGATAATCATCTGCCCCTTCATCCGACATATAGAATCTCAGTCACTATCAGAATTCTCTCCAAAACATGATTCCAATATGGAGACTGGTCTAACCACTGGTGCGCACGGGAACGAAATTGATACCTGGATTGTTACGTGTGATGTCACGCACCCCTTTGGGATCTTCTGGATGAGTATCGGCAGATTCCATGAAAATCTGCTGATTTTATTGATTTTCCATTAATTTATGGCCTTTTGGATCAGCTATGGTTCGAAAAGATATGGGCAGTCAACATAATGATTGTTGCTTTGTACAAGGAAAAAAGTGTCGTTAAGGCTGCTGGGCCATAGAAGGTTCACGCTGCACGCTGCATGCTGCACGCTACACGCTACACGTTCACGTGAAGAACCGGACCCTGGGCCATTAAACTTCATGCTTGGATGTTCACGTGTTGCGTCTGTTCTACTTTGACCGAGTAACCAACAATATGGACTCTTCGGATGACGACGATTGCCTCATTCTGCTTTTACTGAGACAGAGGAAGAGAAAAAGGAACAGAATTTGGAGCCGAGAACACTTCCTTCTGAGAGAAACCCGTGGTGAATTTCACCGAACATTCTATAATCTGCTTGACAATCCCGATGAAGAACTATTTTTCAATTATACCATTCAATTATATTTTTTCTGAAGTTTTCCCCTGAAAGCATAGAGTTATCTCCCTAGACCCGTTCTGATTGGCTGGCGCGGCGGTGACCGCATGCATTGACTGGAATTTCCATCTTCACGCCTAGAAAAAAGTGTGCATGTTCATTTCTCGCTTCACGCGTGAAGTGTGCAGCGTGCAGCGTGCAACGTGAACGCCGTTCTATGGCCCAGAGCAAGTCATGCTACGTTTGTCCACTTTTCTTTACACGCGTGTAGCATGTAGTGTGCAGCATGCAGCGTGCAGCGTGAACCTTCTATGGCCCAGCTGCCTTAGGGACATTAAACTGACTTTAATACAACTCGTCTGTGTGATTCGCATAAAGTCAGGGATATGTAGCTGGAGATTTGTTTTGGATTGATTTGAAATGTATTACTTTATAGGAAACTTGATGATCCCTTATCGCACCTCAACCCTCATATATATATATATATATATATATATATATATATATATATATATATATATATATATATATACACCACCAGCATAGCTATTTAGCAAATGTTACATAACTCCAGTAGGCCCATTTTACTTTGCTTGTTCTAATATTATCCTATTATCATATTATCTTGGTTGCGACTTCATTACTGCAATATAATTAACAGCACTTCATTATTAGTAAACTTTTCCCTCATTCATCAGCAAAAACAATACCATCAAACCAACATTATTGAGAATGCTGAGGTCTAAATACTGAGCTGCCCGCTGAGAGTGAATGTGTCATTCAGGAGGAGGAAATGAGCAGCTTTCTCTCTGCTTGTTCTGCATGTAGACAGCACTTTGAAAAGGCCTTTAATCCTCCACGTCCTACTGTGCCATCCACAGAAGGAGATCAAACAGAGTAGAGACACATTCTCTGCATGGCCCAGCTGTAATATCCCACCCCCTCATCTCAATGCACAGTGTTGAGAAGGGAAAGAAAATCACTACAGTTACGGAGAAAGAAAGGCAGCTCTGGAAATAGAAACGCATCGAGACGCAATGTAGTTTGGGGAAAATCTAATACAGAATTAATAAGAAGTCAGAAATAATAACGGTAACAGAAACAATAAACAATGACATTTATCCACTAGGGCGGCACGGTGGTGTAGTGGTTAGCACTGTCGCATCACAGCAAGGAGGTTCTAGGTTCGAGCCCAGTGGCCGACGGGGGCCTTTCTGTGTGGAGTTTGCATGTTCTCCCCGTGTCTGCGTGGGTTTCCTCCGGGTGCTCCGGTTTCCCTCACAGTCCAAAGACATGCAGGTTAGGATAATTGGTGACTCTAAATTGACCGTAGGTGTGAATGTGAGTGTGAATGGTTGGTTGTCTCTATCAGTGCGTTTACATGCACATAGAGAAAATCGAATTTCTGCCGTAGCTCGACTGAAATCGAAGTTCTAAATGCCATGGAAACACCTGAGCTCAGCTGAAATCGAACCGAACTGGATTTCTCGTAATCGAGCTACGCGACCTAGATTATGCGATTGTAGCCGAGCTACTTAGTGCATGTAAACCCTATCGAGCTACGTAGTCGAGCTACTTACTTCAGCACTGTCCCTTCCGGAAGTGACGAGTGACGAGACCACAAGCGGGAAACATAACAGCCTCGGTCGGCATGACAACAGTAGTAGAAACGTGCACTTCTGGAGCAATGAGGAGAAAGAGTTCATGCTCATTCAGCTTAAGGAGTTGAATATATATATATATAATATATCTCGATGTTGCTGTCCTCGTCGTCGTTCCTCTTGTGAACACGGAACTGATAACTTTGTTTATACTCTTGAATAGCTCTTCTTCATGACGACAACCAGAAGTGTACCAACACGATGGGGCGTGTAGCGCCACCTGTGGCTCGGGTGCACAATGTACCTCACACAATAGCTCGATTTCCTTGTGTGCATGTAGGATTGGATTTCTCTGGCACCCCTGCTGGGACCCTTAGCTCGATTACCGACAGTAGCTCGATTTGGATGTGCATGTAAACGCACTGTATGTGTCAGCTCTGCGATGATCTGGCGACTTGTCCAGGGTGTACCCTGCCTTTCACCCATAGTCAGCTGGGATAGGCTCCAGCTTGCCTGCGACCCTGCACAGGATAAGCGGCTACAGATAATGGATGGATGGATTTTAAATTTGTTACAATTCACATGACACAAGTCAGGAGTAAGAAAAGACATGGCGTTTCTGTCTGTGAAGGTTCTCAGTCATCCAGGTCACAGTAAACCGTAGGTGCTAAAGAAGGCAACTGGACTTGCTTGAAATGCTTGAAGATGTTTCACCTCTCATCCAAGAGGCTTCTTCAGTTCTGTCTGACTAGTAGGGAGTTCCAGGTATTTATCCTCTAGTGGATCAAAAGCAACCCTGGGGAGACTCATTGAGTCATCGACTCTCTAGGCTTCTAACACCGTTCACACCTGGCCCCCAGGGACCTACACCTACAGGATGACTTAATGACCCAGGTGACCTCAACGACTCTCCTTAGGGTTACTTTTGGTTCACTAGAGGATAGTTACCTGGAACTCCCCACTAGTCAGACAGAACAGATGAGAGGTGAAACGTCTTCAAGAATTTCAAGCAAGTCCAGTTGCCTTCTTTACCGACCACGGACACAGCTGCTTATCCTGTGCAGGGTCACAGGCAAACTGGAGCCTATCCCAGCTGACTATGGGTGAGAGGCAGGATACACCCTGGACAAGTCGCCAGATCATCACAGGGCTGACACATAGAGACAAACAACCATTCACACTCACATTCACACCTATGGTCAATTTAGAGCCACCAGTTAACCTAACCTGCATGTCTTTGGACTGTGGGGGAAACCGGAGCGCCCGGAGGAAACCCACGCGGACACGGGGAGAACATGCAAACTCCACACAGAAAGGCCCTTGTCAGCTACTGGGCTCGAACCCAGAACCTTCTTGCTGTGAGGTGACAGTGCTAACCACTACACCACCGCCACAGGCACAGCGTACTATTATTTTCCTACTACAGCATGTGCTGGACAGCCCTGTGATGACCTGGCGACTTGTCCAGGGTGTACCCCGCCTTTCGCCTGTAGTCAGCTGGGATAGGCTCCAGCTTGCCTGCGACCCTGTAGAACATGATAAAGAGGCTAGAGATAATGAGATGAGATGAGATGAGATGAGCATGTGCTGGAATGCTTTATTCTACTTACACCACAGGAACGTGTCATACTTTTTTTTTTTTTAGTTTTATCAGTTTATAGTTGTCTGTGAAACAGATTAGCTCCTGGTATAACTTACTTTATAGCAGCTATAAACAGTTGGTCTCTTAGCCCCTTTCTCTTGAAGCTCATATGACAAAAACCAAACAAACAAACAAATATAATGTTTGTAATGTTACCGAGCAACCAGAAAGCACAAAGTCATCAAGACTCTCCCTTGGTGGAAAAACCAAGTGGCGGCATGGTGGTGTAGTGGTTTGCACTGTCACCTCACAGCAAGAAGGTTCTGGGTTCGAGCCCAGTGGCTGACAGGGGCCTTTCTGTGTGAAGTTTGCATGTTCTCCCTGTGTCTGCGTAGGTTTCCTCCGGGTGCTCCGGTATCCCCCACAGTCCAAAGACATATGGTTGGGTTAGTGTGTGTATGACTGTATGAAACAGACCAAAACCTTCAAATGCCTTGGAGTTATGTTTTCACAATCAAATGACTCAGAAATAGATATCAATCATAGAATCAGCAAGATGAGCAGCACTGTTGGCTTCTAATATCCCATACCAAAACATCCCTGTCAAAGTCACAACCATCTTAGACACCTCCATACTCAGAACAATTCTCACATATGGACATGAAGCTTGGGCATTAAACTCCAAAACCAAAAGTAAGCTCAATGCTGCTGAAATGAGAGTGTTAAGGATCATAAAAGGGGTGACCCATATGTACAGAATGAGGAACGACGACATAAAGAAGGACTTGAACGTACTTGGTATAGAAGAGGTCATAGAGCGAGGACAACTGAGCTGGTTTGGCCACTTGAGAAGAATGGATGAAAACAGGCTCCCACTGAAGTACTACCACTACAAGCCTGAAGGTCCCAGGCTGGTGGGAAGGCTGCGGATAAGATGGACAGATAACATCAAAACAGCTCTGGAGAAAAGGGGGAAAACCTTGAAGAAAGTGGAGGAGGAGGAACTGTTCCTTGACCGGCAGAAATGGAGATGCTTGAGTAAAAGGCCGATCAACTGACAAGTGCGTAAGTGCTTACCTTGCGCAGGGTGAGAAGGGTGAGAAAGTTGATGGCATTTTGTTATGAAGACAAACAGTGTACTAGTGTGCAAGCAACGTCACAAGTGGATATCCGATTTCAGTGCAAATGGCCATGCCCAGGTAAACCTCTTTTAATCAATATCACAACTTTTAAAATTGATAAATTGTTATTATAAAGCTTTACTTTTAATTAAAATGTGCAGGAAGCACATCAGGGCACCAGACGTGATCGGCAAACGGAGTTTATTTTTTGGGTTTTGTTTGGCTTTAAAGCTAGACTGCCTTTCAGATTTTTCAAGTGTAGGTCATAAAAAGAAATTTCCCCAACACCCAGTTAGTTTTGTTGAGTGGACCGAAAGCTACTGAATTCGAATCATGGACTTCCAATTTTGTTAGGTTTTTTTTTTTAAACAGAACGATTAATGAATTTAGAGCCACGTGGCCCTAAATTCTCCGCTATTTTTTCCTGCTTCACCATGACCCAATACAAGCTACTACATCATTCATGACGTGATGGGCTTTCCCTGTTCGCGCAAGGCATTGTGGGATACAAATTTGAAACAGGAGAGAAAAATGGAGGACGTGAGTGTGCGAATGAAACGTGAAAGACCGACTACATTAATGGAAAGAAAGCGAGAAGAAAAGACGTTATGTTATATACGAAGGAAAGGAAACGCAGGACCAAACTAATAAATATCGGCGCTCAGCGAGCACCTCGGTGTGATCAGCTGTTCGTTTAGCGACAGAATGATGGAACTGTCAGTGCACGCTCAAAGGTAAACCTGCGCATGCGCACACACACACACAGACTTCCTCTGTCTGCTTGACTGCGCGAAGCGAGCAATTTCATGCACATTATTTGCTTTAATCCCCTCAAATTAAATAACTTCCCAGCTACAGAACAGAATGGCCTGATATTTTGTGAGATATTACAGAAATAAACATATATCACAATGACCACATTTCAGCGGGAACTAAATTTCACTGATTTTATGAAATCGAAAGGCTGTTCTGTTCTGTTCTGACTGTTACAAAGCACTGACACTGGAGACTCCTTCCATAAAAAGATGATAAATGTTTTTTGAACATTTCCCAATATCAATAATGTGATGTTTTTCTTTGTTAACTAAGGTGTTTTATTTTCTTAGCCTGAGATCATGTGGATTATCTACTGTAAGTTGTTACTATAGAATCGATAATGTATCAGGGCCAGCACATTACTATCAACTTATAATCTGAATTACAGCTGGAACACCTGTCAGAGCTGCTGTTATAGGAAATCAAACAACCAATCAACACCAACTGACTAATATTTATGCATTTAACTATTTACTTTATTTTAAATAATGAAGTGTATTAAATGATATGAAAGTTAAGGCTATGTTTGAAGGCTTGGGTTCTCATCGGCACCTTTTCGTACTTTGTTTAACTGAAATAGAATTAAATCCATTTTAAATGTCCACAAACGAATCATTGTACACTAATAATATTCATCACTCATATATAACAAATGGACATTTCTGTTCTGTTGAAGGACCTTCAAACATCTAGTATTTAAAGGGGAACTGAAGTCATTTTTAAACTTGCTTTATTTCTTAATTAACGTGTTATTCAATTACGTTTTCGGTTTTAGTAACCTTATATCGTGACTCGTATTGGCAACTAATTGCAATTAAATATTATACTTATTGGCCTATTCGGTTTTTAGCCATGTTGAATTTAGTTCGTTTGGTCCACGGCAGGCGTCGCTTATCCGCGCGATCTTCACGAGACTTGTGCGAGACTTTGAAACGTGAAGTGTCAGCCAGGTGTCAGTGCCGCCATTTTGAAAACTGTTTTCCAAATGAAGTATTGCACAAAAACGAGTTTAAATGACGATTACTGCCTACTTTTTTCAAACTTTCCTGATTGCTATCAAAACAAACAAAACTTCCGGCTTGATTACATCAGCATTCAAAAGAGGGCGCACGCATCTTTTGACAACCCCTGTGTCTGAAATCGCTCCCTACTCACTATATAGGGCAGTATATTGTGGGGACGCCATTTTGTAGTGCTGACCGAAACCTTAGTGAGGATTATTTATACCCTATATAGTGCACTCAAAGTATCCCACAATGCATCATGAAAAGTAGTATACAATGATGGTCACTAACCAAAGCAATATATCCCATCATGCATTGCGGTAGCGCTGAAAGAAATCAAATTAAAAGCCTCAAATTTGATTTAATAAAAGGCAGCGGCAAAGAAGAAAGTATTCAGCCTTGATTTAAAATAACTGAAAGATGCAGGTACTTTGTATTGATTAATGTGGGAAATAGTCTCAGTATAATATGAATTGATCACAAAAACACATGCATGTATTTATTATTTTGAAAACCCACCAGCCGACTGATCTGGCACGTTTTAATCGTGCAACAGTAAAGATGTAAATACCAGCGTGACGGAATAGTGTCCGAAAGCGTTTTTTCATTTTACCAAAATGTATTTTCATTTTAACCCTAACCCTATAGTAGCCTGGGAAATCCCATGCTGCTTTGCACAATCGTTCCGATCTGAAAAGACAGCATGGAAACTATGGTCTAAAGGCTCGCCTGAGTTAGGGAGCCAATCAGAGAGTGGGGAGGGGTGGAAAGACGGTGACGCGTACTACTCGACAAATGGAAGCTTGTAGTTTATTTGGGACTGTTTACGGATCACATTTAACATGGCGGCGAGCGATACGAACCAAACTTTCGATCAAGCTTTAGACACTGTTCTGAATAGTTTAGAGCAAAAGTTTGTTTTAAAAAAAGAACAGCGTTTGGCGTTACAGTCTTTCTTCGCCTCTTCGTCGCTCTAACTACGTCACCGGGTACAACTGCCATGATTGGCCATGGGCTACGTATACGCCAAATGATAGACATTCGCAACGTCCAATAAACGGCCGTTGACAATCGTAAACCACACCTCCCCTACGAGAAATTCAATAGGCGGATTCCAGACCATATTTCACTTGTGATATGGTCTGGTGTTAACCAGACTAACCTTATAGTCCTCTATATAGTAATTCCCTATATAGTGAGTAGGGAGTAGTGAACAAGTGAGCAATTTCGGACACAGGGAACGTTGGCAGATGTTGGTCACTTGGATTTCTGCTGTACGTTTTACTTCCGTCCTACGATGTCTCGTGCAGGTTTCAACGAACCTCGTTTACGGCCATCGCTTTGACATATTGACTGATATATTACAGAGCATATTTCAAACACTCAGAACTTACTATAGCAGCGACAAAATAGCGATCAAAAATGCATTCCGATATTTAATAAAATGAGAGAAATCGAATTTTGATGATAAAAAATTTGCCTTCAGTTCTCCTTTAAATGACTGAAAGCCTAGTTAAGGAATAATTAGAGACATAGACTGCAAACATGTGTATTATTTAAACCAGTGTTTGTAAAGATGATGAATTTCTGGTTCAAGTCCCAGCTGCGTTTCATGTCAATCATGGTTGTGCACAAGGACATGATTACCCATGGTCATGCAGCAGACATGACAAAGTGGTGTTCTTCTCTGAGCGCTTGGTGTAACTTGACACCACGGTAGCTCGAGACGATATTGTGGCAGCCATCATTTACAGCAGAGGAAGCATTTGCTGGAGTGAAGCGTGTTTGTTTCACACAGCTAGAAGAGCTCGGTCTTTGTATGATCCACTGCTTTGAGAATTTTCTAAAGCTTATATATGTATGAATCGAAGTGTCGTTTAATGGACGCTGCACCGACCTTGTGGAATTTACACACCATAAAACCACTGGATTGAGCTTGTATACGTTATTGGTATGACTTTTGAGCTATCACTGGAATTGAAACTGTTAGTACAGCAAACAATTATTATTATGGAAGCGATTCTTGCTCTCAGCGGATGGGCTGAAATGTACACACCGGTAGACAGACACAGGCTGTGCTCAGTTACACATGATTTCATTTGATTTGGTTATCACCAGGGCCTGGCTGAACACTGAGGACAAATCGGTAGGTGTAATCCCACCGTGTCACACTTGGACCTCAGTTATTTAGGCTCAGATTTAATATTCATTACTTTTGCAGCTTGGCTGATTTTAAGAGGCTCTTTCCCCAAGACTAACCCCTCCTTTTACACTCAACCTCCCCACCTACAGGACGTCTATGCTCTGGCAGCCTGGCTTCAGGACCAAAGAGGAGAGAATACACCACACCGTGTCATTTTTTTTTCATTTCCTTTCTCCAGTATTCCTTCATTCTCACTATACCTCTTCTTGACTTTTGCCTGGTACCCTCAAGTCTTTATTTATCTTTATTTGAAGAATTTGGTTCCAAAACACGATAAACGCCAAATTTGAAAAATTGAAACTCCTACCACCAAACAATCAGCAATTATCATATCTTACTCGTACCATATTTAGTTTTCACGAAAACATGATATCTGCCATTGATTTACACGCTGCATTACAGCCTTTCAGGGCGGCACGGTGGTGTAGTGGTTAGCGCTGTCGCCTCACAGCAAGAAGGTCCGGGTTCGAGCCCCGTGGCCGACGAGGGCCTTTCTGTGCGGAGTTTGCATGTTCTCCCCGTGTCCGCATGGGTTTCTTCCGGGTGCTCCGGTTTCCCCCACAGTCCAAAGACATGCAGGTTAGGTTAACTGGTGGCTTTAAATTGGCCGTAGGTGTGAATGTGAGTGTGAATGGTTGTCTGTGTCTATGTGTCAGCCCTGTGATGACCTGGCGACTTGTCCAGGGTGTACCCCGCCTTTCGCCCGTAGTCAGCTGGGATAGGCTCCAGCTTGCCTGCGACCCTGTAGAACAGGATAAAATGGCTTGAGATGAGATGAGATTACGGCCTTTCATTCCAAAATGCGACAAGCGCCATCGTCGATTTTTCTCAAAACCAGACCATTTGGCCAACCAGAGGCCGCCATTGGTATGAAGTCTTCTAAGATGGCTGCGCCCATGAAATAGGAAATCGCTTTGTCACTTCTTGCATTTACTGGACAATTTCACACTGAATTATGAATAATTTTGATAAAATAATAAAAAAAAATCTATAAAAGAAAATAATCTGTCATGAAAGAACATGGTTAAATGCACTTTAAATAGAAAGGCATATGTAGCATTTTGGGGGGGAAATGCCGTGGCGTGGATATGTAGCGTCTTGACAAAAAATAATTACTTGGTTCAGTTAAAAGCTGTTAATTAGTTCTGGATTTCATTTTTGAAGTTTATTATCATTATGGAGTTAGTCAATACATTTTAAAAGAGGATACAGTGGTTTTCCTTTTATCACTTCCCGTAATCAGAAAAAAAGTGATTTTTCTCGAAACAGTGGAATTGGATATATAGCGTTTTGGAACCAAACTCTTGATTTATTGATTTATTTTTGCACTTAGTATGTATCTGTTACCTGGAAATGTACATGGAGTGTCTGCTTACTTACAGGCCAATTATGTACCTGAAACCTTTTTTTCCCCCCTCCCTAGTGGTTTATTATGTCCACATTTGTTGGTGAAAGAAATTTCTAGCAATATGGAACAATACGGTTCAGTACCTTTTTTTTCTTTTTTAGAAAATGTTGGCAAAGCACAATGTACTACCTTCCTTAATGTGACTTAAATATTGAAAATATGCCATCATGTATACTCTAAGGTGGTAAAATGATTACTTTTAACCAGTGTTGTAGTCGAGTCACTAAACCTTGAGTCCGAGTCCAGGCTCGAGTCCGAGTCCAGGCTCGAGTCCTCAGTATTCAAGTCTGAGTCATTCAAGAAAATTTCGAGTCGAGTCCGGGTCGAATCTGCTACTGAGCCAAGTCGAGTCCGACACAAGCCCCGCCCACTATCAACAGGGCAAATAACATGAGAGAGGGTTAACACTAGCTAGTTCATCGCTCAGCAAGCCTCGCTATCAACAGAGCAATGAACATAGCGTGCCACTCCCTTCTCTGGGTGGAGTCTTGGCCAACGACGACTGAAGTTCGAGGTCGTCCTCGTCGTCTCCTCGATAGTTCTTCTATATATGGAACACATAGAAGTGCATTTTTTCTTCCCTACTGCACGAGAACTCTGTATAAGCAAAGCGGACAATCCTAGGGGCATTCTCTCCAGGCATTTTAGCGTCACGTTTAACATTAGTTTGTTCCTGAACATGACATATGAACAGGTGAATGTGCATTCTCTTGCACGAAATTAGTATACAAATTAATGTCGATATAAATCTAAATATCTTATGCCAAAGTATTATATGTTACAAAAAAATTAAGAAAAAGAATCCGAATCCTCGTCTTGAGTTTATGAGTCTGAATGCAGTTAATGTACGAGTCCGAGTCCAAGTCCAAGTCATCAGTACTCAAGTCCAAGTCGAGTCCCGAGTCCTTAAAATTAGGGCACGAGTCAGACTCGAGTACTACAAGCCTGCTTTTAACCCTAGTTTGCTTACATTTCACATCTTTCTGCAAAAGCTTAATTTTTATTATCTTGAATTTATTTAAATATGTTATTGTTAACTGAGTACATAGCTTTTTAAAGCTTATTTTTACATCATCATAGCTTTTATTTATCTTCGATATGCACAATGAGTCAAAGACTCCTAACAAATACAAATGCTAGTATTTAAATGTCTTCATAATTTAGTTCTTAAATATTTGAGTGATTATTCTACTCTGAACTCAAGTATTTAACAGTTATTCCATGAAATCGAGTCGTACATGAGCTGATAGTAAATTTGATAAATAAAAACTTTATACAAAACGTCCGACAAAATCATTTCCGCTTAGAACGTAAACAAACTGATGAAATGACAGGAGCAATTTGTGAAAAATGTGATAATAATAATTATTGAAAAATAATAAAAAATATATACGTTCTTACCATCAAATACTTTTATTTGTATTTTTTAGTTTTTTTTTTTTTCATCTTCGGTTGGTTCAGCATTTTGTTTTTCTCTACTCACGGTATATGAGCCGATATCCTAGTAGTAGAGTAGCCAATCAGAGTGCTTGATTGCTCATATCCAGTGAATGTAGATAGAATAAATCCTGAATATGATATATCTGTCCATGTCAGAGAGAAAAACAAAAATCAAAACTTGAATCATGAGCAGAACAAAAAACACATTAACAATAACTAGAATGCTAACTGAATTGGTTCCAAGAAAATTATTTTCTTACACATTTGAAGAATTGAATAATAATACGACTACTATACTAAAAGCTTGATAAACTCATCGTTTTGGATCCACCAAAACTATCTGTCTATCTGGACATCACAGAATTGTATCTATATTTAGCCACAAGACTGGAATAAACGCCTCTCTCGCCAGCTGAATCCGTGTTCTTCCCATCATCATTTTTGTGATCTATGTGAGACAGACAGCAGTTCAGCTCCTTGTTCTAAGATAAAACATCTGTTGGCTATTATGTGACCCCAACAGAGGCAACTGTGAGAAGCAGGATGAGTCTTTAGAGAGCTTTCGAGAGCATGTTTGTGAATATTTTTATCTCCGTTCACTATCATTGTGTTTTTTTTCTTTAAAAAAAAGGAGAAAATCTTTAGCTTGAGAGGGGGAGTTGAAATTTTTTCTCTTCCAAACGGGTAGCAATTTCCCTCCATTTAGTCCCTGAGTGTAATTAGCTTGAAGAGATTGTGGAGTGAACAGCATATTCACAGGACATTAACTTGCTCACGTCCTCCAGTTGCAGGGAATTAATAGGAAAGATTAAAGTTTAAAGACAGCAAAAGCCATTATGGCTCAGAAAGTGACATCGGAGAGAAATGCACTAGCCTGTCACTCTCTCTCACTCTCTGTATGTGTGGGTGTATGTGAAATGCCTCTGTCCTTATTTTGACAAAGTGATTTTTGAACATCAGCCTGAAGTGAAAAAACATCTGTAGCTGGTCAGTTGAGTGAGTTAGTTATCAATGATAAGCAGTGGAGAGAGAAAGAGAGGAAGACGGGAGGTGTTAGATCGATATAATGATGTGTTACACAAATGATCACCCTGGAATAGGTTAATGTGGACAGCTGGCTGAGCATATTTAAATGCAGAATCCCGTTTGCACAGAATGCAAGGCTTAAATGGTAAATGATCACATTTAATATAACAGATTTAATCATTTATTCTTTCCCTGCAAGAATTTCCTGTTTTATATATATATATATATATATATATATATATATATATATATAATCTCATTATCTCTAGCCGCTTTATCCTGTTCTACAGGGTCACAGGCAAGCTGGAGCCTATCCCAGCTGACTACGGGTGAAAGGCGGGGTACACCCTGGACAAGTCGCCAGGTCATCACAGGGCTGACACATAGACACAGACAACCATTCACACTCACATTCACACCTACGCTCAATTTAGAGTCACCAGTTAACCTAACCTGCATGTCTTTGGACTGTGGGGGAAACCGGAGCACCCGGAGGAAACCCACACGGACACGGGGAGAACATGCAAACTCCGCACAGAAAGGCCCTCACCGGCCACGGGGCTCGAACCCGGACCTTCTTGCTGTGAGGCGACAGTGCTAACCACTACACCACCGTGCCGCATATATATATATATATATATATATATATATATATATATATATATATATATATACACACACACTGTATATATATATATATATATATATATATATATATATATAGAGAGAGAGAGAGAGAGAGAGAGAGAGAGACAGAGCGGTATGACAGAGAGAGATACGAAAGAGAGATAAAAGAGAGATGCAAGAGAGAGAAAGAGATACGAGAGAGATGAGAGAGAGATACGAGAGAAGGAGAGATGAGAGAGACAAAAAGATATGAGAGAGAGATATGAGAGAGAGATGAGAGAGAGAAAGCGATCTGAGATATGAGAGAGGGAGTAGGATACAAGAGATGACTGACAGAGAGAGATATGAGAGAGAAAGTGATACTAGAGAGAGAAAGAGATACAAGAGAGAGATGACACAGAGAGAGATATGAGAGAGAAATGAAAGAGAGAAAGAGATACAAGAGAAAGAGAAACAGATATGAGAGAAAGAGATACAAGAGAGAGATGACTGAGAGAGAGATACGAGAGAGAGGATATTACGTGGTTGTGTGAAGATGTGAAGTTTATCTTCAGAAGGTGAATGTACATATAAAAATATAAGTATTTTAGAATATTAAATATATAAATATTTTTCAGCACGAGAAGATAAAGAAGATAAAGTTTATGTCTTTGCACCAACGTGTAATGCTCTTTATATCATTACGGACACATCCACAAAAACAAACAAACAAACAAACAAACAAACAAACAAAAACCCCGCAAGTTAATCAAAAGAATTTTAATTTTGAACCGGTTTGCCAATTTGACAACATGCATCTAGTCAGCAGGAAAACATTAGGAGTGACATCATCAGAGTGAAATATCGGGAATTATTATACACACAGGACACTTTTTCAATGGAATAAAAATGTGTTCTATTCCCTTCTAGCGGGTTTCATTCATTTGGTTTGATAGCATGCAATATCGTTAGCATATCGCTTATTCTACGTGTATTACGTCACTCTACCCAATGGAGAATGAGTGTTGAATATGGTTTACAATATTGCACGGTTGTCAAGACAACATGATGCCACACGTTGGAGCTGATGTGAAAATCCAATAAGAGAGTTTTCTGCTACACATGTGCAGAAGCATTTCTTTGTTTGCCGGGAAAGAGAAAGACGCGCTGAACACCCGAACAGCGACCAAAACTTCATTATGTATTCTTCAGGCATATTTACAAGAGAAAAACATACCAACAGACATTGAAAAACTGGAAAAGAGACACATCAGAGATGTAAAACTTCTGCACTAGTGAGCAACTGTGACAATTTGTAAATAAACATGGCCACCAGGTTTGCTTTGTTAAAAACAGAAGCTTTTAAGAGAATTTTGAAAGAGAAAGACGCGTTGAACACCTGAAAGGCTACCAAAACTTCATTAGAGATTCTTCACGCATATTTACAAGAGAAAAACAGGAGTTTTTGGACTTGTACCGTTTTTATCGTTCAAACTTTGACTTTGTTCAGTACACTGGATTGACAGAACATTGAATTACATTCGATCAGAATCAGCATTCAATATCGGTAAGTTACCGTCCTGTTCTTAACTTTTTGTAAAATCTATAATTGTTCCATCAAATGTGTATGTATAATAATAAATAATAATAATGGTTGGGTTTTTTTGTGGTATATCAGATATATTCCATTCAGCTAATGGATTAGCTGAATGGAATATATCTGATATACCACTCAAAGCCAGCCAATATTATTTAAATATGTTAATCAATGTCCCGGATGTAGCTCATATAAAAAATACGAGTGGCACATTTCCCAGTAAAACACTCATGTCCAGATATATATGTATAATTTTATAATGTCCATATATGTATAATTTTTTCATCATGGAGAAATAATTCTGATACATAAATTCTACAGTCATTTTAATCCGCTCAAAAAGATATCTTTATATTTATACCTTAATCTTTCTAGATCCAATGGAGCCTAGCTTTCGGACCACACCTAAAGAATTTTCCATATTAAAAGTTATTAGGTTGAGACATGAAGAAATTTAATCATCCATATCAGTCCTATTCCAGGAGCTGATTTGAAAACTTCAGTCTCAGTCGCTCGGGCAAATCTATTTTCCATAATTCAGCACCTGGCCTTACAGAGGCGGTTGATTCATTTGTGTGTATTAAGCTTGGGTTTTATTAGATCCGAGACAAATTTTGGTGTGGGTTCCATAGATCATTAAGCATGAGGTAATTTTATCCTTGTTTCCCTAATGATGGCATAATGGAGAGCGAATTTCTTAACTAAAGAGCACAGAATGCTCTGAAGGTCGTCCTCATCTGCGAGCTCCTTCAAGCGCTTCTCCTCGAGATTGGAAAAAGCGGGGAGCTTTTGGAGCAAGTCATTAATAACAGTAAAGCTCAAAGCCTATTTGGGTCTCACTTTCTACTTTTCATGTTGCTATCTCTCTGTCTTGGATATATATATATATCTATATATATATATATATATATATATATATATATATATATATATATATAAAACTTTCTCCCTTTCTTTCTGTTCATAGTGCTGATGGAGCAAAGATGGGGACTGGAGCATGGTGAAGCAGCTTCGTGATTGAAATTTTATGTAAAGACTTTCACCATTTTCCTTATTAACGATTAAGAAAGGTTAAAGAGAGAAGGTTCAGTGAAAAGAGAGAGTGAGAGAAAGACAAATAGAGAGAGAAAGACTATAAGCTTAAATGCCAAGAGTCTAATCTCCATTTGGGCTCCGGCGCAAAACCTAATTGGCATTAGAATTCTGCTGAGGACTCGAATAGTAGGTCCTTTATCCTCATCACTTTAGATATTGTTCCAAGTCAATCATTTGTCAACATGATGCATGATGGGTAGAACCCAGCTAATCAACTCTTCTGTCTCTTCTGGGCTGTGGATACGTCTCTGTACATCTCTGTCCAAAAGAAAGGTGGAGACTGGGAGTGTGTGTGTGTGTGTGTAATGTTGTGGCCGAGGACGTGACAAAACACACCACTTGAACACACTCATTTGATAAATGTACAATTACACATAGTATGTTGTGTGTGATCTATAAAACAGGTTATTAAGAGTCATTCTGACCTTCCAAGATGTTTTCAATGATAAAAAAAATCCTCAAACACTTATTAAAATAAACATAATAAAGAGTAAAATCATTTTCTCTTCATAGAGATGCAGTTTTAATCATTATAAATATTCACAATCTTCCCCTAAAACTGAAACAACTCACATGGAACACATTATTACACTGATTATTATTCTGATCTAATTTGAATTCATACAAACTATGTCACAAAAAACCCCACCAAACTTTTCAAAATTAATTAGGAATATGGCCTCAAGTTACAAATATTCACAATTTACACGACTCACTTTGTGAAAAGCGAAAATAATAGTTATCCGATATCACCTTTCCTTGTTTAAAGCTAGACGGCTTTTCGATTTCATAAAATCCCTGAAATTTAGTTCCGTCTGAAATGTGGTCATTGTGATACATGTTTATTTCTGTAATATCTCAGAAAATATCAGGCCATTCTGTTCTGTAGCTGGGAAGTTATTTAATTTGAGGGGATTAAAGGAAGAAGTCCGTGTGTGTGTGTGCTCAGGTTTACCTTTGAGCGTGCACTGACAGTTCCATCATTCTGTTGCTAAACAAACAGCTGATCACACCGAGGTGCTCGCTGAGTGCCGATATTTATTAGTTTGGTCCTGCATTTCCTTTCCTTCGTATATAACGTCTTTTCTTCTCGCTTTCTTTCCATTACTGTAGTCGGTCTTTCACGTTTCATTCGCACACTCATGTCCTCCATTTTTCTCTCCTGTTTCAAATTTGTATCCCACAATGCCTTGTGCGAACGGGGAAAGCCCACCATGTCATGAATGATGTAGTATCTTGTATTGGGTCATGGTGAAGCAGGAAAAAATAGCAGAGAATTTAGGGCCACGTGGAGATAAATTCATTAATCGTTCTGTTTAAAAAAAAAACCTAACAAAATTGGAAGTCCATGATTCGAATTCAGTAGCTTTCGGTCCACTCAACAAAACTAACTGGGTGTTGGGGAAATTTCTTTTTATGACCTACACTTGAAAAATCTGAAAGGCAGTCTACCTTTAAAGCCAAACAAAACCCAAAAAATAAACTCCATGTTAGGGTTTTGCTGGGATTCGAACCTGGTTCGTTGGTGTGATAATCCAGCAAACCCCCACTAGGCCACCAGGGGGATGACGCAAATGCAGAGGCGTGAGGCGGAAGTAGAAAAAGAATCAAAAGGTTTATTTAAACTATATACACTATATACAGGGCAAAACAAAAGACAAAAAAAAAACCAAAGAGTATAATCCAAAAGAAAAGCAAAGTGCAAAAATTCAAAAGCTAAGAAGATCAAAAAACACAGTACAAAGGAAACTGGAGATAAACATAACAGCACAAAGACTCCAAGAGGACTGAACTCAGGGGTATAAATAGACAAACTAATTAAGGACACAGGTGAAGATAATTAGGCAATTAACACAAACACAAAACACAGGAACAGTGGCGGCCTCTAGAGGCCAAAATAAACACGACATGAAAAGGAAATAACAGCGGCCTCTAGAGGCCAAAACAGTCCTAGTCCTAACAGGACCCCCCCCTCTAGGAGCGTCTCCTGACGTTCCCAGGGCGATCCGGATGGGCCGAATGGAAGTCCCGACATAGTTCTTTATCAAGGACATCCCGAGCAGGAACCCAGCAGCGCTCCTCAGGACCATAGCCCTCCCAGTCCACCAGATATTGCAACCCGCCGCGGACCCGGCGGGAGTCAAGCAGGTGATTCACAGTGAACACAGTCTGCCCCTGGAAGATGCGGGGGGGTGGGGGGTTCCTAGGGGCAGGGGCATACGTAGACGTCAGTACGGGCCGTAACAGGGAAACATGGAAAGTGGGGTTGATCCTCAGAGTCCGGGGCAACTGGAGCCGGTAGGAGACAGGGTTCACCCTGCGCACCACCTTGAAGGGGCCAATGTAGCGAGGAGCAAGCTTGCGGTTCTCCACCCGCAGTGGAAGGTCCTTAGTGGACAGCCAAACACGCTGCCCAGGGCGGAAAGCGTGTGCAGGTCTTCTGTGGCGGTTGGCCTGAGTCTGGTTGGTTCTGGAGGTCTGTATGAGGGTCTTCCTGACCTTGCTCCAGGTCTTGCGACACCGTCTCACATATTGGTTGACCGAGGGCACCCCCGCGTCCTCCTCCTGGTCCGGGAACAGAGGTGGCTGGAACCCGAATTGGCACTGGAATGGCGACAGCTTGGTGGCCGATGACTGCAGGGTGTTGTGGGCGTACTCCGCCCATGGCAGCCAGGTGCTCCACGATGTCGGGTTATCCATAGCCAGGCCTCGCAGGGTGGTTTCCAGGTCCTGGTTGAGCCTCTCCGTCTGACCATTGGACTGTGGGTGAAACCCAGAGGAGAGGCTGGCAGTGGCTCCGATGACCTTGCAGAACCCGTGCCACACTCGGGAGGAGAACTGGGGCCCTTGGTCTGAGACGATGTCCTGTGGAAGACCAAAGACTCGGAAGACATGATTAAACAAAAGTTTCGCAGTTTCAAGAGCAGAGGGGAGTTTGCACAGTGGTATGAAGCGGCAGGCCTTGGAGAATCTGTCAACTAAGACCAAAATGACCGTGTTACCTTGTGACTCAGGGAGACCCATGATAAAGTCGACTGCCACGTGGGACCAGGGACGCCGGGGAATGGTCAGAGGATGCAGGAGACCCTGGGGACGCTGTCGTGGGTTCTTGGTTCTGGTGCAAACCTCACAGGACAGGACAAATGACCTTACTTCCTTCTCCATGTTAGGCCACCAGAAGCGTCTTTTCAGGAAGTCCAGGGTCCTCCGAGCTCCCGGGTGGGCGGTGAGAGGGGAAGAGTGACCCCACTGGAGAACCTTGGCCCGGGCTTGATGTGGGACGTACAAGAGGCCTGGTGGCCCCGTCCCAGGACCGGGGTCCTGGCGTTGGGCTCGTCGGACAGCCTCCTCAATACCCCAGCGGACAGGGGCCACAATCCGGGACACAGGGATAATAGGCCCGACTTCATTCTCCCTGTTAGTGGCAGAGAACAGTCTGGACAGTGCGTCAGGTTTGGTGTTCTTGGAGCCGGGGCGGTATGAGAGGGTGAAGTCAAACCGACTGAAAAACAGGGCCCACCTAGCCTGTCGAGGGTTCAGTCTCTTGGCTTGCTGGAGGTACTCCAGGTTCTTGTGGTCAGTCCAAACCAGGAATGGATGTTGTGCTCCCTCCAGCCAGTGCCTCCACTCCTCAAGGGCCAGTTTGACCGCTAGCAGTTCTCGATCCCCCACATCGTACCGGGACTCAGCAGGACTCAGGCGGTGGGAGAAGTAAGCGCAGGGGTGCAGCTTTCCTTCCGAACGTTGAGAGAGCACCGCGCCGACACCACTGTCCGAGGCGTCCACCTCCACGATGAATGGTTGGGAGGTGTCCGGGAGAACCAGAATGGGTGCCGTGCAGAAGCGGTCCTTGAGGTCTTTGAACGCCTTTTCTGCCTGAGGAGACCAGCCATAAGATCCACCTGTCCCTTTGGTGAGGTCTGACATGGGTGCTGCCACAGAACTGAAGTTCCTGATGAACTTGCGGTAGAAGTTAGCGAATCCTAAGAACCGCTGAACCTCCTTAACGGACTTGGGAGTAGGCCAATCCCGGACGGCCAGGGTCTTGGCAGGGTCCATTTGGAGTTGGCCTGTCCGTACAATAAATCCCAGAAAGGAGACCTCGGGAACATGAAATTCGCATTTCTGGGCCTTGGCGAACAGATTGTTCTGTAGCAGCCTCTGGAGAACCTGGCGGACATGGTGGCGGTGCTCCTGCACGGTCTTGGAAAAGATAAGGATGTCGTCGAGGTAGACAAAAACGTATAGGTTAATCATGTCCCTTAAGACGTCGTTGATTAGGGCCTGAAAAACAGCTGGTGCGTTGGTGAGTCCGAAGGGCATCACCTGGTATTCGTAGTGCCCAGACGGGGTGTTAAAGGCAGTCTTCCACTCGTCTCCCTGTCGGATACGGATGAGGTGGTATGCGTTCCGTAGGTCCAACTTGGTGAAGACGGTGGCGCCTTGGAGCAGGTCGAAAGCTGTGGACATCAGCGGAAGGGGATATCGGTTGCGCACAGTGATCTTATTCAGGCCCCTGTAATCAATACATGGTCGGAGCCCCCCATCCTTCTTGCCGACAAAGAAGAAGCCGGCTCCAGCAGGTGAAGTGGAGGGTCGAATAAACCCAGAGACCAGGGCATCTTTGAGGTATTCCTCCATGGCCTTGCGTTCTGGCTGAGAGAGTGAAAACAGTCTGCCACGAGGAGGGGTAGTCCCAGGGAGCAAGTCGATGGCACAGTCGTAGGCCCGGTGCGGAGGAAGAACGGCGGCCCTGCTCTTGCTGAATACCTCCTTGAGATCCCAGTACTCTGTGGGAACTTGAGATAACTCGGTGAGATCAGGGGGCTCGGCAGGAGACACAGGAGAGCTAGAGAGCAGACAAGAGGCATGGCATGCAGGGCCCCATTCCACAACCTGGCTTGTTACCCAGTCTATGCGAGGGTTGTGGCGAGTAAGCCAAGGAAGGCCTAGAATAACTGGGAACTCAGGTGAAGGAATCAGGTGCAGGGATATTTCTTCCTTGTGACCTTGAGACTGGAGGAAAACTGGAGAAGTAACTTGGGTGACTCTTCCATCACCTAACGCTTGGCCATCGAGGGCAGACACAGACAGTGGGACTTCAAGAGGTGCAGTCGGAATATTGATGCTTTGGGCGAAGTGAATATCCATAAAGTTCCCAGCCGCCCCTGAGTCTATCAAAGCTTGACAAGAGTGGACAGACTCACCCCAGGAGATGGAGACCGGGATGTAGATTCCTTGGCCAGGGAGTCCGGGAGAGAGGGTAGGCTGAAGCTCAAAGGTGAGTTGACACTGGGTAAGGAACTCTCGGCACTCACTGTGCTTGCCGTCATACCTCTGTGGTGCAGGAAGGCTGGGTTCGCGAGGTGAAGAAGGCAGCATTGCAGGAGGCACTGGAGCAGGAGTGGGAGCTGGATCAGGAGCAGGAACTGGATCAGGAGCAGGAGATGCAGGCAGAGATGTCAGCTGTGCCAGGGTTTTCCCAATTTGCTGAAGCAGTTCCTCGTGGCGAGCGAGGGCCTCACGTTGGCTGGTGAGCGTACGTCCATGAGCGTCCATGGTCGCTCCGAAGCGTGTCAAAGCTGCCATAATTCCCTGAAGGTTGGCCGGGTAGACAGTTGAAGCAGCCTCTGCTGAGTCGGTCATGACGGAGTCTTTCTGTTAGGGTTTTGCTGGGATTCGAACCTGGTTCGTTGGTGTGATAATCCAGCAAACCCCCACTAGGCCACCAGGGGGATGACTCAAATGCAGCGGCGTGAGGCGGAAGTAGAAAAAGAATCAAAAGGTTTATTTAAACTATATACACTATATACAGGGCAAAACAAAAGACAAAAAAAAACCAAAGAGTATAATCCAAAAGAAAAGCAAAGTGCAAAAATTCAAAAGCTAAGAAGATCAAAAAACACAGTACAAAGGAAACTGGAGATAAACATAACAGCACAAAGACTCCGTGACAAGAGGACTGAACTCAGGGGTATAAATAGACAAACTAATTAAGGACACAGGTGAAGATAATTAGGCAATTAACACAAACACAAAACACAGGAACAGTGGCGGCCTCTAGAGGCCAAAATAAACACGACATGAAAAGGAAATAACAGCGGCCTCTAGAGGCCAAAACAGTCCTAGTCCTAACACTCCATTTGTCGATCACGTCTGGTGCCCTGATGTGCTTCTCGCACATTTTAATTAAAAGTAAAGCTTTATAATAACAATTTATCAATTTTAAAAGTTGTGATATTGATTAAAAGAGGTTTACTTGGGCCACGTGGCTCTAAATTCATGAATTGTTATATATATATATATATATATATATATATATATATATATATATATATATAAAATAATAAAAGTTTTGGAAGTCTGTGATTCGAATTCAGTAGCTTTCAATCCACTAATCAAAAATAATTGAGCGTCAGGGAAAATTATTTTTATGACCTACAACTTGAAAAATCTGAAAGGCAGTCTAACTTTAAGTCACTGTACCCTTTTATTTGTTTCACACGGAATAAATCCCCAGAAGTCGTCTACATCTTCTTTCATGAACACAATGCAGACGGCTGAGTCGCATGCAGTGTCAAACTAGTCCGGTTACATTTACACAGATATGTGTCGACGTTATGTATGATCGTGAACTTAAACGCAATCATTATTCTTGTGCGATATTGACTTTCGACTTTATATTTTTACTTTTTAAATTATTTCTTGCTTTTATATACATTTTGTTGACAGCAAAGGCAATAATTGCTGCTTCCTTCTGCAGTCCACATTTTCTATCCCTGATAGAATTTTTTTTACCTGAAAGGCAGGTGCTTGTGCTTAAAGGCAGTGATGTAGACATCTAGAGGCTTTTAAAAAGACACCTCTGACACTTAATAATAATAATAATAATAATAATAATAATAATACACCCATAGTCAGCTGGGATAGGCTGCAGCTTGCCAGCGACCCTGTAGAACAGGATAAGCATCTACAGATAATAATAATAATAATAATAATAGGGCGGCACGGTGGTGTAGTGGTTAGCGCTGTCGCCTCACAGCAAGAAGGTCCGGGTTCAAGCCCTGTGGCCGGCGAGGGCCTTTCTGTGTGGAGTTTGCATGTTCTCCCCGTGTCCGCGTGGGTTTCCTCCGGGTGCTCCGGTTTCCCCCACAGTCCAAAGACATGCAGGTTAGGTTAACTGGTGACTCTAAATTGACCGTAGGTGTGAATGTGAGTGTGAATGGTTGTCTGTGTCTATGTGTCAGCCCTGCGATGACCTGGCGACTTGTCCAGGGTGTACCCCGCCTTTCGCCCGTAGTCAGCTGGGATAGGCTCCAGCTTGCCTGCGACCCTGTAGAACAGGATAAAGCGGCTAGAGATAATGAGATGAGATAATAATAATAATAATTATTATTATTTATTTACTGATTTATTACAACAAATTTTCATAATGTATTCAATTAATAATGAATGAAATATAATAATAAAAAATAATAAACTTCAAATAACTATAATATAACTGTACACAATGATTTCTACAATTGTTCAAAGCTACACACAACTCGGTCCGATATCACAAAAAAACTGCAACAATACACAACAAGCACGACAAAAACTATACATAATAGAAACTAAAACTAAAGAATATAGATCAAACATGGCTCTTCACCTGATAGAAAAGCTAAATATACATACTCTACTCATGGTAAAAATAGTAAATAAAAATTGTTCAACTTATAATACTAAATATTAAAGATAAGAAAATTTCCTAGCATGCGATACAAGAAAATTTTTTCCTTATAATACTAAATATTGGAGATATGTGAAAAATAAGTCAAAATTTGAAATTTGAGCAATACTATGATACTAACGACACTTCTACTCCAGAAATATCTGGCAACCTTGGAGGTGTGAATGACATGCAAGTGATTCGCATAATCTGAATTGAACTTCGAGAAAAACAACTTAAACACTTACATAACCCAATTCTGAATTTGAGTAACTTTCCCCTGCGTTAATATTGATGTAACTTTTGAACTTTGAACTTGTTGCCAACTCTGAATAGGACCCCATGACCTTAACGTGATTAAACCTGTGACGATACTTGCATATTTGATGATAAGTAACAAAATTGTCTGAATGTGTCTGCTTTTTCGGAATTTCGGTGCGTAAAGGTCAAGGGCACAAGCCTAATCTGAACACCCGTGATCTCTGATCCCTCAGACGGCACTGCATCAAGAACCATCATTCATCTACAGCTGATAGAACCACATGGGCTCGGGATTACTTTGCTAAACCTTTGTCAAGCTACAATACAGAGTTACATCCATAAATGGCAGTTAAAACTTTACTGTGTAAAAAGGAAGCCTTATGTTAACTGTGTCCAGAAGCGCCGTTGACTCCTCTGGGCTTGGAGGCATCTGGGATGGACCATCACACAGTGGAAACGTGTTTTGTGGTCAGACGAATCAGTATTCCAGGTCTTTTTTTGGAAGAAATGGACACCGTGTGCTCCGGACCAACGACGAAAAGGACCAACCAGACTGTTACCAGGAACAAGTCCAAAAGCCAGGCTGGGTCACGGTGCCCTTGGCAAAGGTAACTTACATTTCTGTGATGGAGCATTAATGCAGAAAAGTACACTGAGATTTTGGAGCAACAACATGCTGCCTTCAAGACGACGTCTTTTCCAGGGAGATTTCACCAAGACAACGCAAAACCACATTCTGCACACATTACAAAGGCGTGGCTGTGGAAGAAGAGGGCATATCCCCTCTGTCCCTAATAGAGAATGTGTGGTGAATTTTGAAATGAAAAATATGACAGTGACGACGCCGTACTGTTGGATACCTTAAGACCTGTTTGCAGGAAAAATGGGACAAAAATAACACCTGAAACACTTCATCACTTGGTGTCTTCAGTCACTAAACATCTTTCAAGTGTTGTGAGAAGAAATGGAAACATTATAAAGTGGTAAATGCTTTACTGTCCCACATGTTGGGAAACATTTGCTTTTTAGAAGGAGATGAACTAAATCAGGTCACAGGTCAGGTCATGGTATTGAGGCAAGCAGTGGCGAGTTGTTACTATTAGAGCTGGGACTTGAGCTCAGCCAAAACTTAGCCAGACATCAGAAAAGCAACAGGGCAAAGGATTTTGTAAGGGATTAGCGGCAGGCTGCCAGGTCGCTCCGTTGTGTGTAGCTGTCGATGTTGATTTTAAAAGTAACTCAGTAAATTACACCGGGAAATGAATACTTAAGTCTGAGTGAAAAATACTGTCGCAAGTGTGCAGCGTGGAAGAAGAGTCTGGAGACAGAGATCTTATGGCGTATTCACACCTATGTTGTTTGGTCCGGACCAAACGACCAAACGAACCAAATTTCCCTTGGTCCGGACCTTTTGGGTTGGTCTGAATACAAACCACCGAACTCTGGTCCGGACCAAACAAGTGGACCGAGACCGAGCTGCAAGGTCGGACTCGGTCCGGACCAAAGGAACCCTGGTGCGGATCTTTTGGAGGTGTGAAAGCAGACCGGACCTAATCCGACAGTTTTGCTTTTTTGTACCTCGGGAGCTTCCGTCGTTTGTCGAGCATTATGGGAAACAGAGTCTTGACACTCCACCGCAAAGCGCAAACACTGTTTCGGTTGTCAAGGGAACCTTACAACAGTCGTTCAGTCATTCAGACCAGTGGTGGGCTAGACTACAGAGTACAAAAAATGAGTAGGGGGCAAACGTGGGCCGAGGAAGAAACGCGTACCCTTGTGGATATATGGGCAGATGTCCACATATCTGAACTTTTGGAGAGAACACACAAAAATGCCGACGTGTTTGCTGTATTCAGTGAGAAAATGAAGGAGAAGGGGTTCACGCGCTCCCCAGAACAATGTCGGCTAAAAGTGAAGAAACTCCGTCAGACCTACATTAAAATCAGGGACATTCTTTCAAAAAGTGGCAGTACTAGCGACACAAAAAAGAAATTCATCTATTGCGTGAAGAACCAGAACTGTCACAACATGATGTGCGCTCATCAGCGCTATCCTCCGTAGCCGCCTTGCCCTTTGTCGTCGTCGTTGATAAATTACTTGTACAACAGCATAGTAATCGCACAATTGTGAAAACAGTAAAAACTGGAAAAAACATATAGTTTTGATGACATTAAAAAGAATAACAGCACGGAAAGCCTCCATGACTACTTTTGAACTTAACACTTTGTGCGGTGTCGTCTCTGACCAATAGCTGAACGACCTCAGGGCGCGTGGCTTTGTTGACAGATTTTGGTCCGCTTACTAAAATGTACAGTGTGAAAGCGAACCGCACCAAAATGAAAAAATAAAAAAACCATTTGGTTCGGACCAAAGCAAGTGAACTATTGAACTATCCTGGTCTGAATACACCCTTAGTCTCTCGGTAGTTAGCCTGTGCTACTTGCTCTTGATAGATGGCACTGGCTTGACTGCTTTATTAGCATTCGCTAACACTACTGATGAGCGCTACACCGGCTGGAAGGTGACTTCACTGCTGCGCCAATAGCACCGAGTCATGGTTAAGCTTGCGTTGGGGTTCAAGAAGGCCTAGGGCGATAAATTTTTGACTCCTCCCACTATTAATCAAAATCTGATCGGTTAATTCATCTGTCACTTCGTACATAAACATACACTGCCATGGCCTTCTGTCCCGGCAATGAAGTCCTCACCAATGAGTGAGCAGCTCTAAACTCTTCTCAGCCTAGACACAACAAACAAAACAAACAATCTCATTGGATAACTCTGTTTTAATGTTTTCAGGACAGTAACCCTTTCATTTCAGAAGCAAATTTGATAGAAAATAAGGCCGAATTAGAATCAGAAGAGAATAATTATCATGAAATGAGAACAGGCCTATTTCAAATTGGACGATTATAAGTGTGTATCACTGATGTACTGTATTTTGCGATATCAAAAACACAGCTCGTGCTGTTTGGTAAGATGAGGTAATGCAGCATGTTTATTAGCAGCATAACGGTTATAATGCGCATAGCTACTTTCATATCGGCAACAAAGATCACCAAGCAGAGTATTTTCTATGAAAGAAAAAGAAAAAAAAAACCACCTGGTGTGACCAAAGAGTTACAAGGACCCTCTGTCTCCAAACCAGATGCAGCAGAAGCCTGGAGAAAAGCTCGGACATGGTAAAATGTCGCTTTAATAGTCACAGACATTTTCCTTTTCTATCTTTCACATCAAGTTTAATTGGAAGAGAGGCAGAATTCTCTTGGAAAGGTCCAGGAACAAACAGGACAAAAGAAAAAAGAAAGAAATAAGGCTGACAAGATGATCGATTACCTGTAAGTCCACCTGACACAGAAATTAGAGTTTTTTAATGACGGCTGCTTCTTCCTGGACATGAAATTCAAATGCTCTGGGCGAGGATCTATCAGAGCCGTCAGCCATTCCTTAGGCCTGAATGCTCCGAGCACAGCCACTCTGTCTCTGTCACCACGGAGAGGGACATGGTTATTACTGACATGCCTTTGTATTAAGCGCCGTCGTTCAAACGGAACACACACACACACACACACACACACCTCATCACACACCTCTTCCAGGTGTCTGGATTGGCTGCTGGTTGCATTGAAAAGTAAGAGTATGGTATGAGGTTTATTTTCAGTGGTCTTTTTTTTTTAATAGCATGTCAAACAACAGCTTGTTAATATTTGAAAGAGGAACAAATCTCAGATTTCTACACAGATATTCACAAGAATTGATTCCCTCGCACAGGGTGTTTAAAAAAATGTGATATTTCATAATCTAATAACTTTGCCAATTCTCGTTCAATTGACCTCGAATTTTAACAGGATGTGTGGAAACAGGTCAAAATTGTATGTTTATTATTTATTTATTAAAAAAAAAACTTTTTAGGTCTAGAAATGCCGTTCACTGGAAAAGAAAAGGCGTTTTGTGTGTTAGAGGACGCTCAAACACAGTCAAAAATTTGTGAAATCGTTCATGGAATCAAGTCAAGTCAAGTTTATTTAGATCGCACTTTTAATAATAGACATTGTCGCAAAGCAGCTTTACAGATTTTTAGTGACTTTAAACATGAGCTAATTTTACCCCAATCTATCCCCGATGAGCAAGCCTGTGGCGACGATGGCGAGGAAAAACTCCCTCAAATGACATGAGGAAGAAACCTCGAGAGGAACCAGACTCAAAAGGGAACCCATCCTCATTTGGGTGATAACAGACAACGTGATTCTCATGTTATCTCATTATCTCTAGCCGCTTTATCCTGTCCTACAGGGTCGCAGGCAAGCTGGAGCCTATCCCAGCTGACTACGGGCGAAAAGCGGGGTACACCCTGGGCAAGTCGCCAGGTCATCACAGGGCTGACACATCGACACAGACAACCATTCACACCTACGCTCAATTTAGAGTCACCAGTTAACCTAACCTGCATGTCTTTGGGGGAAACCGGAGCACCCAGAGGAAACCCATGCGGACACGGGGAGAACATGCAAACTCCACACAGAAAGGCCCTCGCCGGCCCCAGGGCTCGAACCCAGGACCTTCTTGCTGTGAGGCGACAGCGCTAACCACTACACCACCGTGCCGCCTGCCAGACAATGTGATTATAACATTTTTAACAGTTTTAACATGAAGTCTGTTTTGTTGAAGTTATAAACTCTTCACTGATGGAAACTTGAGTGCAAAACTGTTCATGACAACTGCAGTGCTAAAGTTAGCAAGTCAACTGTAGTCCTCAGTCATAAACGCATTACTGTATGGAATCCACATACCTTTGAATTTCTTGTTGAAATGTTGAGGAATAAATCTTATATTGCTCAATATTAAGCCTGTTCAGTTTCATTTGCCTCGACTATGTAATTTCTGGGATATTTACATCTGTCGCGGTAACCATAGTGATCATAAACAACTGTCTAATGACCGAGCTGGTGATCTTTCTGCCACATTAAGCCAGAGAAGAGGGGGAAAAAAAAATTACAGCGTTTGTTTCAAGAACCAAAAGATGTAAATATCCTATGCCTGTTGCCTTTCCCAGATGTGACAAATACTTGTTTTGTAATGTTGAGTCTGATAATAATAAGAAGGAATTTGGACTTACCTGAAGTAGGCTAAACGTAAAATAACAGCATTCAAGGCTGTAGGTGAATATCTTTTAATGTTGTTATTTTTATGTATAATGTTATTTTAGTAAGCAGCAACTGTTAACTGAAATTATGAGATTCAAGATGTTAACATTGTCCTCCTGGCCTGCAGGCAATCCCTGGTGGGGTCAACAATGAAAAAACAAAAAACAATTACAGCATTTTTTCAAAATCCGAGCAATGTTGACCAGGTAGGCCTTTGTCTACCAATGTTCATTCAGTTAGAAAACTCACAATTCGAATGTATATTGAAGCTTCAGTACACACACACATTTTATATATATATATATATATGGGCGGCACGGTGGTGTAGTGGTTAGCGCTGTCGCCTCACAGCAAGAAGGTCCTGGGTTCGAGCCCCGGGGCCGGCGAGGGCCTTTCTGTGTGGAGTTTGCATGTTCTCCCCGTGTCCGCATGGGTTTCCTCCAGGTGCTCCGGTTTCCTCCACAGTCCAAAGATATGCAGGTTAGGTTGACTGGTGACTCTAAATTGACCGTAGGTGTGAATGGTTGTCTGTGTCTATGTGTCAGCCCTGTGATGACCTGGCGACTTGTCCAGGGTGTACCCCGCCTTTCGCCCGTAGTCAGCTGGGATAGGCTCCAGCTTGCCTGCGACCCTGTAGAACAGGATAAAGCGGCTAGAGATAATGAGATGATATATATATATATATATATATATGCATTTACACAAAATGGAATCATTTGCTGACAGCTCAGCCCCCCCAGTCCAAAAATCCTATCTGCGCCCCTGATCTCAAATAATATCAAATTTTTTGAAACACCCTGTACAACCAGTTTAACTTTCAAACTTAAAGTGCAGCATTTCAAGCCTTGATTTTTCAGCTTAGCTTTAGTGCTGTGGTGCTAAGCTCTGGTGAATCCAAAGGACAATACGGGACACGGGATGATCAGGAAAACACCCAAGCATGCGCTGACGCTGTGGGACATACCATTAGTCAAGCATTTTATTTCAAACTGATTAAATTTCTCGCAGAGCTAAAATAACCATCCATGAAGGAGCAATGATTTGCAGTTGATTTCCTCTCTGCAATGGTCACATTTATTATTTACACGTGCTCTTTTTTCTTTCTCTACCTGATTTTACTGAATGACAGGATAAGGAATTACAGTGGTGCTTGAAAGTTTGTGAGCCCTTTGGAATTTTCTATATTTCTGCATAAATATGACCTAAAACATCATCAGATTTTCACACAAGTCCTAAAAGTAGATAAAGAGAACCCAGTTAAACAAATGAGACAAAAATATTATACTTGGTCATTTATTTATTGAGGAAAATGATCCAATATTACATATCTTTGAGTGGCAAAAGTATGTGAACCTCTAGGATTAGCAGTTAATTTAAAGGTGAAATTAGAGTCAGGTGTTTTCAATCAATGGGATGACAATCAGGTGTGAGTGGGCACCCTGTTTTATTTAAAGAACGGGGATCTATCAAAGTCTGATCTTCACATCACATGTTTGTGGAAGTGTATCATGGCATAAACAAAGGAGATTTCTGAGGACCTCAGAAAAAGCGTTGTTGATGCTCATCAGGCTGGAAAAGGTTACAAAACCATCTCTAAAGAGTTTGGACTCCACCAATCCACAGTCAGACAGATTGTGTACAAATGGAGGAAATTCAAGACCATTGTTACCCTCCCCAGAAGTGGTCGACCAACAAAGATCACTCCAAGAGCAAGGCGTGTAATAGTCAGCGAGGTCACAAAGGACCCCAGGGTAACTTCTAAGCAACTGAAGGCCTCTCTCACATTGGCTAATGTTAATGTTCAAGAGTCCACCATCAGGAGAACACTGAAAACAGTGGTGTGCATGGCAGGGTTACAAGGAGAAAGCCACTGCTCTCCAAAAAGAACATTGCTGCTTGTCTGCAGTTTGCTAAAGATCACATGGAGAAGCCAGAAGGCTATTGGGAAAATGTTTTGTGGACGGATGAGACCAAAATAGAACTTTTTGGTTTAAATGAGAAGTGTTATGTTTGGAGAAAGGAAAACACTGCATTCCAGCATAAGAACCTTATCCCATCTGTGAAACATGGTGGTGGTAGTATCATGGTTTGGGCCTGTTTTGCTGCATCTGGGCCAGGACAGCTTGCCATCATTGATGGAACAATGAATTCTGAATTATACCAGCGAATTCTAAAGGAAAATCTCAGGACATCCATGAACTGAATCTCAAGAGAAGGTGGGTCATGCAGCAAGACAACGACCCTAAGCACACAAGTCGTTCTACCAAAGAATGGTTAAAGAAGAATAAAGTTAATGTTTTGGAATGGCCAAGTCAAAGTCCTGACCTTAATCCAATCGAAATGTTGTGGAAAGACCTGAAGTGAGCAGTTCATGTGAGGAAACCCACCAACATCCCAGAGTTGAAGCTGTTCTGTACGGAGGAACGGGCTAAACTTCCTCCAAGCCGGTGTGCAGGACTGATCAACAGTTACCGGAAACGTTTAGTTGCAGTTATTGCTGCACAAGGGGGTCACACCAGACACTGAAAGCAAAGGTTCACATACTTTTACCACTCACAGATATGTAATATTGGATCATTTTCCTCAATAAATAAATGACCAAGTATAATATTTTTGTCTCATTTGTTTAACTGGGTTCTCTTTATCTACTTTTAGGACTTGTGTGAAAATCTGATGATGTTTTAGGTCATATTTATGTAGAAGTATAGAAAATTCTAAAGGGTTCACAAACTTTCAAGCACCACTGTATCAGTCTGTGCTATTGACCAGTTAAACAAACCCTCTGGGGTGGGGGAATAAATAAATAAAAATCCCCAACCCTGAAGATATGGTGAATTCCTTTGCGTCAGTGCCATGTTGGGTTGTTTAACTCTTCTACATCTACAGTATTATCCTTTTGATTAATCAGACCTTGGTGTTCAGGCATTAAATCTATTTAGGATTACAGCTGAATGAATGAGTGCAGATTGAATACGAGGAATTTAGTGCTTGTGAGGGGAAAAACAAAAACCCTCAAAATGTTGTAAACATCTTCCTGTTCATTTTCTCATCTTATGTGATGCTAAGACTGAGCCAATGACCCAAAATATTTAATTACAAAACAATCATGTTCATTTCTTTCTTTAACTGGATTGTGTAATTTAAACAAGCCCTGTGTTTGAAATCACTCCGTACTCACTGTATACTGGACTATATAGTGAGTTCGCCATTTTGTAGTGCTGTCCGAATGTATTGAGGTTTTTCACCCACGTGACCAAGTCATGTGATGCATCGTTAGGCTGCCATTTTGGACGTCACGGCTCGAATCAGTTTGAATGCGAGGAAGGCGACAAACGAAAAACATAAAAGAAAAAGGAGCGAGATGCAGAAAACACCTTCACTATCCAGCGACGTAGGGCATTTACAGGGCGAGCAGAGGGAGAGGTATTTGCAAAAATTGAGGTTAGCAGGCTTAGAGAACGACGTTTACCTGCTTCCACCAGGATTGTTCACTGACGTACGGAAGTACACGAAGCCCTCGTCTTTACCTGACTTCGGCCCACATGATCTGTATACCTATGTCGTTAAAAACCCATCGCCATACACAGGTATTGATCTGAAAGCGTATAAGAGTTTGGATGCCTACAAATATTTTGTGTCAGGCTGGGTAACATGCCTACATCAGTGGGTCGTCCCTGGAGCCGGTGGTTGCCATCTTATTACAGCTAAGGTTTGTTCACATTTTCATTTACTTTCGGGTCCTCAGGATAAACAAAATGTTATTAAATGTCATTGAAATAACTTCTTAGTCTGTTGAGACATGGCCCGTTATAAATTTGCTGTTACCAGGCAATGACCAAGAACTGTATTATTAGGGTCGGTGTCTGTGTTGTAGCAGTGTACTAGCAGCTAGCTGTTAGCACTAGCTAATGTCAACAACATAGCTAGTATGTTACTGTAGCAATGTTTACGTTCAGTCATTTGGATGACTGTTAAAACCTTTCAGTCTCAAGTTTTTCCTTTACTGTATTTACTAGTTTACTGTAATTATAATCCGGCAGCTATTTACACCGGATCCAGTGTAAATAGCTGCCGGAGCGCACTCCGGCTTGCTCCCCCTCAAATTAAGCAGCGCGCTCCGGCTTGCTCCCGGAGCACTCTGGGAGCAAGCTGGAGCGTGCTGCTTAATTTGAGGGGGAGCAAGCCGGAGCGCGCTCCAGAACCTCGGCCGGAGCACTCCGGGAACAAGCCGGAGCGCGCTCCGGCAGCTATTTACACTGGATCCAGTGTCTGTAACACGTTTTTTTTTCAAGCTGGTTCTCCCTCTCTGTCTGCAGCGTTAGTATGTAGCTTGACCTTCAAAATGGCGGACACCGGGGCGTCACGTGACCCTGTGATGTCAGGTGAAAAACCTCAATAGTTGGAATTATTACACCCTGTATAGTGCACTCAGAGTATCCCACAATGCATCATGAAAAGTAAAGTAGTGTACAACCGATGGGCACTAACCAAGCAATATATCCCATCATGCACTGTGGTCATGCTGAAAGGAAAAAAAAGTGTGTTGGGGTGAACGGACGGAGGAAGAAACACATCATAAACAGACATTCGAGTACAAATAAAAATAGTAAGAGGAAAGAAAATACGCTAAAATAAGCTAGAATAAGACATAAAATACAAGAATAAAAGTTAGAGTGCAGAGCGAGGAATTAATCAAAAACCTTTTTATTAAAATTTGATTTGATAAAAGGCAGTGGCGAAGAAGAAAGAAAGTATTCAGCCTTGATTTAAAAGAACTGAAAGATGCAGCAGAAACAAAATACCTTGTATTTATTAATGTGGGAAATACACTCAGTATAATATGGATTTATCAAAAAAATACATGCAAGTGTGTGTTTATTATTTTGAAAACCCACCAGCTGACTGATCTGGCACATTTTAATTGTGCGATAGTAATGACGTAAATAACGGTGCGATGGAGTAGTGTCCGAAAATTTTATTTATTTATTTAATTTTATTTTACCAATGAGCTCACTATATAGTCCTCTATATAGAATTCCCTAGATAGTGAATAGGGAGTGAAAACAAGTGAGTGATTTCAGACACAGCTGAGTATTGTATTGTCACTTGATGTTGATTTACTCCACAATAATAACATTTAAACATTACAGGAAATGTATTTCAGGATTCAGACGCCTTTACTCAACATACTATATTAACAGTAATAATAAACAGAAAAACAGTTTATTAAAAATCAAGAAAACAGGTGAACTACCTGATGGGAAAAAACAAAAACAAACCAGAAATAAATGTGGAGTAAAAAGTTGAATATAAATGTTACGTTAGTGTTGATATTAAAGCAGTGCTACGTTAATTCTTTGTGCGCAACAACGCGACGAAATAGTGTGATGTATGCATCCGTCACAATGTTGGATGATGTACAAATCCAGAAGGCTGTGTCTCGTGCGAACAATAACTGCAATCCATCTCTGACTTTCTTGAAATATTGAAATAAGATTCTCTGGAGTCCTCTGACAAGTCCAGATTCAGAGAAAAAGTTTAAATTTGTGGCTTTGATTTGTATACCTTAAGGCACCTGATTATACAGAGGTAGGCATATCAGGTGAAAACTCAAATTCATTCCAGATTGCTTGAAATTGCTCTCATTGAATTCAGAATTGAATGTAGAATTAAATGTTTATCTGTTCTTGAGATATTACAAATCAAAGATTGAAAAAACGGCTTAACTTTTAGAAAACGGCCGTAATGTTCTGTATGAGGATCACATGGTCCAAAATGGGCCTCATTAACCAATGAGATCAAATGTTTTTTCTTAATAACTTTTCTATTTTTCAATATATTTACATGGAAATTGGCAGCACATAGATGGTTGTATACCGAATACAAAGTTAAAAAAATTAGTAAAAACAAATTACGCAAATTAGCATTTAATTAGTATTAATTATGCTAATTAGGTAAAACCGCTAAATCGGTACACTGAATAAAAAAGTAAGAAAAGATTATTTCTAATCCCCTCTTTGTGCTCTGTAGGCTTTGTATTTCTCAAAAGTAGGGCCTACTAGTGTTTATATGAAAGAATATAAATGATTATTTCGATTGATATTCACAGCTTTCAAGGCAAACCTCGAAAAAACTGTCTGATCCACATCCAATAAACAGTTCACATTAACCGAACTGAAATTGACACTCACGTTTCCGACTTTGGGTTTTTTAAAAGATCATTCTGGCCACTAAGAACTCCAATATTTTTCATCAAAACAACTTGAGTTATACAACCCCGATTCCAAAAAAGTTGGGACAAAGTACAAATTGTAAATAAAAATGGAATGCAATAATTTACATATCTCAAAAACTGATATTGTATTCACAATAGAACATAGACAACATATCAAATGTCGAAAATGAGACATTTTGAAATTTCATGCCAAATATTAGCTTATTTGAAATTTCATGACAGCAACACATCTCAAAAAAGTTGGGACAGGGGCAATAAGAGGCTGGAAAAGTTAAAGGTACAAAAAAGGAACAGCTGGAGGACCAAATTGCAACTCATTAGGTCAATTGGCAATAGGTCATTAACATGACTGGGTATAAAAAGAGCATCTTGGAGTGGCAGCGGCTCTCAGAAGTAAAGATGGGAAGAGGATCACCGATCCCCCTAATTCTGCACCGACAAATAGTGGAGCAATATCAGAAAGGAGTTCGACAGTGTAAAATTGCAAAGAGTTTGAACATATCATCATCTACAGTGCATAATATCATCAAAAGATTCAGAGAATCTGGAAGAATGTGCGTAAGGGTCAAGGCCGGAAAACCATACTGGGTGCCCGTGATCTTCGGGCCCTTAGATGGCACTGCATCACATACAGGCATGCTTCTGTATTGGAAATCACAAAATGGGCTCAGGAATATTTCCAGAGAACATTATCTGTGAACATAATTCACCGTGCCATCCGCCGTTGCCAGCTAAAACTCTATAGTTCAAAGAAGAAGCCGTATCTAAACATGATCCAGAAGCGCAGACGTCTTCTCTGGGCCAAGGCTCATTTAAAATGGACTGTGGCAAAGTGGAAAACTGTTCTGTGGTCAGACGAATCAAAATTTGAAGTTCTTTATGGAAATCAGGGACGCCGTGTCATTCGGACTAAAGAGGAGAAGGACGACCCAAGTTGTTATCAGCACTCAGTTCAGAAGCCTGCATCGCTGATGGTATGGGGTTGCATTAGTGCATGTGGCATGGGCAGCTTACACATCTGGAAAGACATCATCAATGCTATCCAGGTTCTAGAGCAACATATGCTCCCATCCAGACGACGTCTCTTTCAGGGAAGACCTTGCATTTTCCAACATGACAATGCCAAACCACATACTGCATCAATTACAGCATCATGGCTGCGTAGAAGAAGGGTCTGGGTACTGAACTGGCCAGCCTGCAGTCCAGATCTTTCACCCATAGAAAACATTTGGCGCATCATAAAACGGAAGATACGACAAAAAAGACCTAAGACAGTTGAGCAACTAGAATCCTACATTAGACAAGAATGGGTTAACATTCCTATCCCTAAACTTGAGCAACTTGTCTCCTCAGTCCCCAGACGTTTACAGACTGTTGTAAAGAGAAAAGGGGATGTCTCACAGTGGGAAACATGGCCTTGTCCCAACTTTTTTGAGATGTGTTGTCATGAAATTTAAAATCACCTAATTTTTCTCTTTAAATTATACATTTTCTCAGTTTAAACATTTGATATGTCATCTATGTTCTATTCTGAATAAAATATGGGATTTTGAAACTTCCACATCATTGCATTCCGTTTTTATTTACAATTTGTACTTTGTCCCAACTTTTTTGGAATCGGGGTTGTATTCTAAAATAGTGATTTATTTACATGAATCATTTTGATTTGAAAAAAAATAAGTAGGTAAAGCTATGAAAACTCACTTCAAAGTCTCCCGTGAATCATAACATCAAAACTAGCAGACGGAAAATTTTGCTGAATCCTTCATCAGAAACGATGAGAGCGAGAGAACATCCCTATAAAAGTTATCTGATTGATATTCACGAGTAATCCAGTCGGAAACCGATCAGAAGAGCAAGAAAGCGCCTGACCGCTTTCCCATGACTCAAAAAGAAAATCAACGGCAGTTTCCCGACGTCGGCACGGTGGTGTAGTGGTTAGCGCTGTCGCCTCACAGCAAGAAGGTCCTGGGTTCGAGCCCCGGGGCCGGCGAGGGCCTTTCTGTGTGGAGTTTGCATGTTCTCCCCGTGTCCGCGTGGGTTTCCTCCGGGTGCTCCGGTTTCCCCCACAGTCCAAAGACATGCAGGTTAGGTTAACTGGCGACTCTAAATTGACCGTAGGTGTGAATGTGAGTGTGAATGGTTGTCTGTGTCTATGTGTCAGCCCTGTGATGACCTGGCGACTTGTCCAGGGTGTACCCCGCCTTTCGCCCGTAGTCAGCTGGGATAGGCTCCAGCTTGCCTGCGACCCTGTAGAAGGATAAAGCGGCTAGAGATAATGAGATGAGTTTCCCGACGTCACGCGAGCAGAGTTTTTACTCTGTTGTACCGACTTCAAACTGTCATTACTCCCAAAGTACTGAACAAATCTTAACCAGATACATTTCTTTGGAAAGCAGAAATAATAAGCTTTTTAATGATCATATTCACAATAGAAAATATTCAAGAGGTAAGCAATGACAGATTTGGAAACTTAGATGAGTGGCTGCATGGACAATTTTCACAGCACGGCCAGCAAGCGTCTGATCCTAAATCCTAACAGTGAATTTAGCCTCTTTACCACAAATTGAATGCCCTGATATTATGAACTATCTCATTCTACAAAAAAAAAGTGCATAAGTAAAACAAAGTTACTGGGTTACTGGAACAGCATCGCTAATATCTCACCAGGCAAAGTTGACCTACATTGTTCTTCTTGTGTATCCAAACTTGCTAAAGTTTGCGTAGCTTGTAATCTAGCTTTCTTGGCAGATCTTTCATTTATCCTGTTGCTTCTTCATACCACGAGATAAGTTGTCTTTCATCTTGATCTTATTGCGTCCTAATTTTAGTTTGGTGCCCAATCTGGATTTGTTTTATTGTGTAGGTTTGCCAGTGTTCCTGCAAGGTGAGAAGCAGAGTGTTTGTGCTAAAGCTCAAAAATTCAATTTAATCAGCAAAAAAACGTAGCTTTAATTAGCAATGAACTCTTACTAGATATAAAGCGGCCACCACACACACACACACACACGCAGGTAAAATGAGCTTTTTCCTCAGTTAAATCCTTACGGTGTATGTTTTTGAACCACGGCGTTCTTTGGAAAGCTCTTCATCCGTTTTGTCACTGTTTTTAATTATTTTGGGAATTCTTTGTGAAGAATCATTTCTCTTTGTCACGAGTAGTATTATTAACACAGTTATATCCTGTACACAAAGGAGGCATTCAGGGCCGTAACCAGGATTTTTCAAATACCGAGGTCAAACAGTGCGATACATCTTATTTGCCAAAAAAAAAAAATGTCCTAATATGGTGACTTTTCATACATTTTGGAAACGAGTCAAAATCACAAGCCCAACAAGATGAACATGTAGGTGAACATGTTTATTTTAACAATTTCAAAACTGCACGATCACAAAAGTATTTTGCGTGCGTGAGAGAGAGAGAGAGAACGCAATCTAGCCGAGCCTGAATGGACTTCAATTGCTTTTTTAAAAAATATCTGCCCTTTTCAATAGCAAAATACTAGACGGTTATTGGACAAAACCGACTAAAACGCTACATTCGGAGACTGAGCCTCACTGGAGGTGGGAGTCAATAAGAGGGGCGGGACAAGACTTCCCGAGAGGAGGCTCATCTCCAGCTGGTGATCGGAGGAGGAGCTGTGAACGCGGCTGGGCTGCTCATGATTGACAGAAAGCAGTCAGAGGTGGTACATCATGTTGTAAATAAAATGTGAACATAATAAGTTTGCTACCCGTTTTCATTTCCGTTCGAAAATACAACCAATGATCAAAACAATAGTGTCTTGGGTTCACGTTAGCCTATAGTCTGGTAAGTTAGCAAAATAGCTCAAGTCTCGTCAGCACCCAGTAACTTCATAAACAACAGGTCACGACTGTCCAGCCTTTTCTGATCTGAAACGCACCAAATCACATCGAGACGAGAGAGAATAAAAGAGTTTGTGCCGCCTGGAAAACGAAAATCCTATCTAGCTAAGTGGCTTCGACTGTTGTTGCTTGAAATGATAATTAAAATTGCACTGTTAATGATCATAAGCATTCCGGCACATAACTGTCAGTGACTGGCAAAATTAACTCACCTTCTTCCCTCTTTCTTTTTCTCTCACTTGTTGACTTTCCAAAGCTGAGTTTGGTTTGTTTTAGTGTAGTAGACTTCTTCATCTTATGTCAATTTTCAGATTCCACGACTAATTGACAAACTGACTGGCTGCGGAGTCGGACCTTATTGAGAACACTTCTCAGCTCTTGTATATCCCGTGGTGCTTAGCTGACTATCGTGAGGCTACCTAATATGAAATGTTTCCAATGTTGGATATTTCAGCTTCGTTTAAAAATGATTATGTGGACTTTATTTTTAGACAAACAAATGAGAACAGGGGGATGCAAGCTGAATTTAGAATTTTCCACCGATCAAAGTCAAAGTGATTTTCATCATATATTAATTTCACATTTCTGAGTGAAAAAAAAAAAAAAAAACGTGGGAAAAAAATGCCGAGGACATGACCTCGGTGTCCTCAATGGTAGTTACAGCCCTGGAGGCATTGTCTTTCTTCAAAGGCAATGAAATCAAAAGAAAATCATGAAGCCTTGCACCAGTTCACATGTGAAGTGCCACCATCTTGGTTGTTGTTATCATCCAACATGGCCGACTTCCGGTTTGGAAAATAAGCATGACATCACTTGCACATCAAGAATAGTGACACTGTTATCCAGTTAAAACATACAGATTAAAATAATGCTTGTGTTTTGCTGATAATCGCACATCATAAATGCATTCAATAAACATTTTGGCAAATGATTGGCACAATCTGAGAACAACATTGTGGTATAAAACTCAGAAGCACTTGCGCATGAAAAGCGATTGGATTGGATTGGGGTTAGGAATTGCATTTTACTTCCTGCACGGGAAATATAAATCATTCAACGTTTGTTAGAATTTAAATTAATTATGGTTGAAAAATCAGTAAAATAAAATGAACAAACAAACAAACAAACAAACAAACCCACACTTGAATTTTCACTTAAATTACATAATACTAATTTATCCTGGGGAACAGAATAGAAGCCTTTTAAAAAGTTGAATAAATGTTTCATTTTCATATTTTGTCATGATTTGTATGTGTTCTGCTTGTCTTCTTCATATTTTTTACATAATAATTAAATCATACTCTGAAATATCTGTATATATTTACATTGCCTTCCACAGTTATAATAAAGATTAATAAAAAGGATTAGAAAAAATCCACAATTTGGTGAAGTCGCTTCATCTCACACTGAAAAAAAAAAACCATGAGAAAAATCCAACCTTTAATTGAAATGAATTTACTCTGAAAACAAACAAACAAATCCCTCATCAAGAAATAATTATTTTCAACAAAACACATGTGCCACTATCAGGGCTTTGAACCGGTTCAAGGAACGAAAACGAAAACCGGGAACTTTTTCTATTTCACATGGAACAGAAACGAAACCAGAAACTTTATTATTTTTTATGTTCCGGAACAGAAACGCTTATTAAAAATAATGGTAACCGGTTAATACCGGTTTTTATTTCGTTCCTCAAAGTTTCCGTAGCCTACAAATAAAAAAAGTCATTCTTCTCCTGCGCAAGTTTCTATGACCCGCTGGGGTTCACTTCCTGTGTGACGTTCGCTGACTGAATGGAGAGAGCGGGAAGGTGGACTACTATCACGTCTCCATGTGATAATAAGTGAGTAAGTGCATTACTGAGTGTCTGAGCAAAGAAGAGCCTGAACGATGCAACCTCCCTATTGGCTGTTTGTAAAAATGTATCAAATCAAATCAAATCAAATCAAGTTTATTTGTATAGCGCTTTTAACAATAAACATTGTCGCAAAGCAGCTTTACAGAATTTGAATGACTTAAAACATGAGCTAATTTTATCCCTAATCTATCCCCAATGAGCAAGCCTGTGGCGACGGTGGCAAGGAAAAACTCCCTCAGACGACATGAGGAAGAAACCTCGAGAGGAACCAGACTCTAAAGGGAACCCATCCTCATTTGGGCAACAACAGACAGCCTGACTATAATATTAACAGTTTTAACAGGTATAACCCTCAACTGTCCTCATGGGGCCGTCCTTCACGGGAGTGGGGCGATAAAACTCCGACCAGACACAGGGCACCAGGATGGATCAAGCAGGTCCGAGGGGCAGAAGAGGCCAGCATCTCAATCCCAGGATCAACATGTAACTCAGAGGGACAGATTGGGGGGGGGGGGGGGGGAGAAAGAAAACACGTTGTTAGGTATGCCCTAAAAATGACAAGTATTAAATCTGTGTGGTAGGCTCGCAGAGACGAGAGTCTTTACATCAGGCATAACACACAATGGCATGTTAATATGGTAAAAAAATATATCATGACCTGCTCTGGCTGGATGCTTGTATCAATTGTTGCCCTTCCCACGGGAATCATCGCGGGCTCGAGAGACGAGACCTGACGAGTTAGTTCGTTGGTAGCAGAACAAAATGTCTGGACACAAATCGGGTTTTCAGAAAAGGAAAGAAAATAAACAGAGGGTCGAAAATACAAAAAAGGAGGCAGAAAATGCAAAACGAGTTTTAAGGTAGGACAAATAGTTACTTTTTAAGGCAGCCCGCCGTGGCTGCAGGCTTTTAGTTGTGTCATTGAATGGTTACTTTTCTGAGGCAGCCCGCCTTGGCTGCCTGCAGGCTTATTTATTATAGCCCATTTAGTTAAAATAGTTGATATAAAATGTTTATAGTTATAGTTATGTGATGGTTGTCCTGATTTAGACTGGTGTTTTTTTTTTTTTGGGGGGGGGGTTGCGCGATGTTGCACCCGGGTCCAGATTAGGGCAGAACCGGCCCTGGCTACATTTCAGGTGTAGTTTGTTTTATGTATGTATGTACTTGCATAGATGTGTACTTGGTCTTCCAATATGGCGCCTAACAAAATCTTGCGGTGCGGTGACGTCATGCGGTAGCCCTCTATAGGGCCTGACTAGCCTTTGGTAACACACTAAACGAATTCTCTTTCATTTTTGGCACTTTTTCTGTTTGTGTAGATGGGAAGACATACTGAGAATCCAAATCACCAACATTTGAAATAATAATTGTTTTGAATTATTTCTTGTCTTATTTAATGAAGGTTGTAATAGAATTAGCCTACATTTGGCTTAAGCTGGATGAGACAGAGACATAATTTTATAGCCATTTGTTAAACAGCTGACAGGGAACGTAATTAACCGTTCCGGGAACAAAATTTTTTTGTTCTAACCGGTTCGGGAACGTCTATTTAATGGTGGAACCCAAAACCGGAAACGTTAAAATTCCGTTTCTGTTCGGAACGAACCAATAGGAAAAAAATTCTGGTTCAAAGCCCTGGCCACTATTATTGGCACCCCTGCATTTAATAAACTGTCCAACCTTCCTTTGCCAGTAAAACAGCACGGAGTCTCTCCTATAACATTTTATAAGGTTGGAGATCCAGAGCAGGGCATCAGAGCCCATTCCTCTTTACACAACCTCTCCAGATCATGCAGGGTCCTCGAAGTTCGAACCTCTCTTGTGCTCTCTCTCCTCTTCAGCTCAGCCCACAGGTTTTCACTGGGGTTCAGGTCAGGGGACTGAGATAGCCAGGGCAGAAGCTTGATTCATTTTTGTGTTGATTTAGACATACGCACTTTGGATCATTGCTTCTTCCTGCTGGAAGATCCAATGACGACCCAGTTTTAGTTTCCTCTCAGAGGCAGACAGATCTTGATTTAAAATGTCCTAGTATTTCATGCAGTCCATGATGCTATGGACCCTAACAAAGTTTCAGGGCCTTTGGAGGAAAAACAGCCCCAAAACAAACATCACAGAACTTCCACCATATTTTACAGTTGGGATCGGGTTCTTTTCATTATAGCCATCCTTTTTTTTTTTACACCAAACCCACCTTGAATGTTTTTTGCCAAAAAACTCAATTTTTGTTTCATCACATGGTTCCAGTCAAAATTGTAGCAGCATTTTGCAAACTCCAGGCGCTTATTTTTGTAGGTAACTGACAGAAAATACTTTTTTTGGCACTTTCCAAATAATCTGTTGTACTGGATGTGGCATCTGATGGTGGTTTTGGAGACTTGGAAACTCCAATATTTTACTTTTTCTGGTTATTCACTGACCATGATCCTTGGGTATTTTTTTTTGCCCTCACTTACCCTCCTCCTCACTGTACGTGAGGGCAAAATAAACTTGGGTCCTCTTCCAGGTGAGTTTGTAACAGTTCCAGTTGGTGTCCACTTTTTTTATTGCCCTAATCATACCTTTCCAAAAATGTAATTTATATCTAGGGCTGTCGAAGTTAACGCGATAATAACGCATTAACGCGATCTCAATTTATCGTGATTAAAAAAAATAGTGCCGTTAACGCAAATTCTAATTTGGCCCTGCGAGTCACCCATAGTTCATGTTGAGGCTTGTCGCGCGCTGCTGCAATCAGACCCTCCAGGATTTCACGATGTTGCGATTTGCAACTTCAACGCAAATTCAACCAATCCCCGCGAATTCAGGGCGGTGTTGCAATTATATCCAATCACCGGAACTTTCCCGCAAATTTGACCAATTGTTGGCATCATCTTGAGGTGACGTCGACAAACTACCTTCCGCCTTACTTCCGTGTATACGTTCAAGAGAAGCAGCATGCGCGCAGTGTTGCCAGATTGGGCGATTTCAAGTGCATTTTGGCGGGTTTTGAACATATTTTGGGCTGGAAAACGTCAGCAGTATCTGGCAACACTGCATGTGTGAGTCAGTGTTTATGTAGGCTTAAATTCTGTTACTGAAAGTGTGTTATGTTTACAGTGAAGGACTGTGTGCACTTTACATTATTTTTTTTACTTAATACAAGAAATTAATGGATGCCAACATTTTTGCCAAAATGGTATTTTATTTTCCATTGTTTAGGCAGCTTCAGCATCATACTGTGAGATTCTGTTCAAATTGTTTTTTTTCTTCTTCTATGAAGCCTGAGCCATTTATTTTATTAGTTTATAATTATTGTTTAATTTAGTCTTCAGGAGAGACTGCCTGCACACAGTACTAGTATTAATAGTTTTTTTTCATACATGAAAGCTGAGGCATTTATATTATATTTTAAGGTAACTTCATGTTGTGCTGTGAGGTTCTCTGCACTTTAACTTTTGAACCAACAGGTGCATTTGGATAAGTAAAGCCTATTTTTCTGCATTTTTGTAGTCCTGGTAATCTTTTATATTGGTAAAGTTGTTTATAGGACCATTTCTCAGTGTTTTTGTTTTTTTAATCAATAGTTTTTCAGTAATAACTTAATATTTAACATATCACTCAATTTTAATCACAAAAAGAGAAAATTGCAACAATTTCTCGCAACTTTCACTTCCTCCCGCAATGTAATCGCAACAAAAATCTAAAAAACACTGCAACTTTCATCGCAATTTTTTGGAAACCCCCCCGCAACATCAGACATTTTAGCCCGCAACAATCACAAAAAAGGCCCGCGGAATCCTGGGGGGACTGATCAGTAAGAGTAGGTGTGAGTGATGGAGAAAGGTCTGTTAAACGGGAAGTTTCATTTCAAAAGTAGAGTGTGATTGAGTTGGTTTTGGTATGCATTTTACAGTTCTAAAATACTTTTGTAAAGTGAGATTTCAGTATGCTGTAGCACTGTGATATGACACTAAATGTCTTTATTGAAGTCCAACTGCAATTTATTTTTGTTTGCACAGCACTGTGAAGTCCTATAGGCTGTGACTGAATACAACTCCAGCACAATTGAAGTTTTATTTCATTTTTATTTTCTTTTGTCACACGTCTGAACTGAGGGCCCGGTCACACCGCCCGAACTTTGCTGGAGCGTTCCTTGAATGGTAGGGAGGGGGGGCCGAATTTCGACAACGCTCGTCACCGCGCACAAAATGGGAAAAAAATCGAAAACACGGGCGTTGGCTTAGCGGTGCACCGCTGAAGCCGGCGTTACTTTAGCATTGGTTTAGTGGTAGCGAGCGTTGGTTTAGCGGTGACGTGAGGGTTGGTATAGCGGCGTTCTGCATATGCAGGCTTTGGCTCGGCGAGGGTAGCTGCTTCAATGCCCGACACCGTTCCAGCAACCCCGTGTCCGCTCGTAAAACGCTTACAACCGCTCCACCGAAGTTTGTGCAATGTTTAATCGCTGCCCGGGCAACGCTGGCGAAGCAGCGGTGGTCCAGTGTTCAAGATTTCTGCGTTGGCCTAGCGGACCCAAGCGTCCACGAACTTGCGTCTAGCGGTGCCAAACTTTGACTGGGCGTTGGTGGAGCGGGGTGAACTTTGCCGGGGCGGAAAATTGCCCCCTCCTCACCGCTCGCAATATTTTGTGCAGCTCAAAACTTTCGGAGTGGTAGGAGGGCCCCTCGAGAAAAATCAGCGGTGGCCGAGCGTATACGGCGTTGCTTTAACGGGGGCCAACTTTTGTTAAACGGTGGTGAACGGTTACGAGCGGTGATGAATTTTTTTCACCGCTCCAGGAACGCTCCAGCAAAGTTCGGGCGGTGTGACCGGGCCCTGAGACACAGTAGTATGTGACTACATGTTTTATATTTGAGACTACAGCTCCCTAATCCATCACAAAGTCCAATTTTGTGTTTTGTATGTTCAGTACTGCCTAGTATGTGAGTGAATAAACTCCCTTACCATTTTCTCTTGTCCCAGCAGTTTTTAACAAGTACTTTTAGCATAAAATGTGTTCACCATTTTAATTGGAACATTTCACTTTCAAAGCCTTACTCATTTACATAGATTTTTAAAAATTCGATTAATCGCGATTAACTATATGAAATTCTGAGATTAATCGCGACTAAATTTTTTAATCGTTTGACAGCCCTATTTATATCATAATATTGCAATGAAAACATGTACATATCCATGACAGGGTGGCCATATCCATAGCTCCGGGTGGCACGGTGGTGTAGTGGTTAGCACGGTCGCCTCACAGCAAGAAGGTTCTGGGTTCGAAGCCGGCGAGGGCCTTTCTGTGTGGAGTTTGCATGTTCTCCCCATGTCTGCGTGGGTTTCCTCCGGGTGCTCCGGTTTCCCCCACAGTCCAAAGACATGCGGTTAGGTTAATATGGGATGGCCTTGGGCTGAGGTGTCCTTGAGCGAGGCACCTAACTCCCAACTGCTCCCCGGGCGCTGTTAGCATGGCTTCCCACTGCTCAGGGTATGAGTGTGTGCTCATTGTGCATGTGTGTGTTCACTGCTTCAGAGGGGTTAAATGCAGAGAGGAAATTTCACAAGTGTGTGATGAATAAAGTTGTGCTTTCTTGGTTTATTCTCCGAATATTGGCCCATCATTATCTGAAAATATGTGTGGGAGCTCAGATAAGGTGTATTTCTACAACTTGAGAGTGTCACTATTTATGATCAGACATAAAGGGAATGGGAAATTAAGACCAAAATGTGAGTACTGTGAGCTATTTTGGGGAAAGCCATAGCCAAATATTTTTAGAGAAGCAGCTTTGGAACCGGGCGGCATGGTGGTGTAGTGGTTAGCGCTGTCACCTCACAGCAAGAAGGTCCGGGTTCGAGCCCCGTGGCCGGCGAGGGCCTTTCTGTGCGGAGTTTGCATGTTCTCCCCGAGTCCGCGTGGGTTTCCTCCGGGTGCTCCGGTTTCCCCCACAGTCCAAAGACATGCAGGTTAGGTTAACTGGTGACTCTAAATTGAGCGTAGGTGTGAATGTGAGTGTGAATGGTTGTCTGTGTCTATGTGTCAGCCCTGTGATGACCTGGCGACTTGTCCAGGGTGTACCCCGCCTTTCGCCCGTAGTCAGCTGGGATAGGCTCCAGCTTGCCCGCAACCCTGCACAGGATAAGCGGTTACAGATAATGGATGGATGGATTATTATGTATCTTAAATGTGTTTCATAAGATACGTAATAAGTCCTTATCAAGAATCAGTGTTGCACCTTTGATGACACATTTACATTTGCAACTGGAGGATCTTGTCCAGTATGTCCATCATCCATCCATCTGTAACCGCTTATCCTGTGCAGGGTCACAGGCGAGCTGGAGCCTATCCCAGCTGACTACGGGCGAAAGGCGGGGTACACCCTGGACAAGTCGCCAGGTCATCACAGGGCTGACACATAGACACAGACAACCATTCACACTCACATTCACACCTACGGTCAATTTAGAGTCACCAGTTAACCTAACCTGCATGTCTTTGGACTGTGGGGGAAACCGGAGCACCCGGAGGAAACCCACGCGGACACGGGGAAAACATGCAAACTCCGCACAGAAAGGCTTCCATCAGCCGCTGGGCTCGAACCCAGAACCTTCTTGCTGTGAGGCGACAGTGCTAATGTCCATTATGTAAAGCAGTTTTCTTTAAATATTTTAAGCTCTCACTTTGCTTTTTCAAGGTACTCATAGAACTACAATTTCACTCACAAAACGTCACAGAGAACCACTGAGAATTGTAAACAGATTGATTAAAAATGTCCAATTGATATTAGATCCACAGTGACAGAGGAGGGAGGAAGAGACTGTAACATGCACCAGTGCATTTAAATCTATACAAACTGCTTCGGTTTGACATTGATGAATGGAAGTGCATAGAATATGCTTTAGTTTAATGCATTGCTCGACTTGGTGAAGTTACTGTATATGTTCCCAAACGCAGTTGAAAGTTTCTCTTACAGAAACACAGTGCAGTACATACTGCCATTTTAAAGTGTGGAAAATGTGACGTTATTATTATTATTATTATTATTATTTTAAAGGAGAACTGAAGTCATTTTTAAACTTGCTTTATTTCTTAATTAACGTGCTATTCAATTACGTTTTTGGTTTTAGTAACCTTATATCGTGACTCGTATTGGCAACTAATTGCAATTAAATATTATACTTATCGGCCTATTCGGTTTTTATCCATGTTGAATTTAGTTCGTTTGGTCCACGGCAGGCGTCGCTTATCCGTGCGATCTTCACGAGACTTGTGCGAGACTTTGAAATGTGAAGTGTCAGCCAGGTGTCAGCGCCACCATTTTGAAAACTGTTTTCCAAACAAAGTATTGCACAAAAACGAGTTAAAATGACGATTACTGCCGACTTTTTTCAAACTTTCCTGATTGCTATCAAAACAAACAAAACTTCCGGCTTGATTACGTCAGCATTCGAAAGAGGGTGCGCGCGTCTTTTGACAACGTTGGCAGATGTCGGTGACTTTGATTTGCGCTTTACATTTTACTTCCGTCCTACGATGTCTCGCACAGGTCTCAACGAATCTCGTTTATGGCCATCACTTTGACATATGTACTGATATATTACAGAGCATATTTCAAACACTCATAACTTGCTATAGCAGTGACAAAATAGCAATCAAAAATGCATTCCTATATTTAATAAAATGAGATAAATAGAATTTTGATGATAAAAAAATTTGCCTTCAGTTCTCCTTTAGGCCCCGGTCACACCGCCCGAACTTTGCTGGAGCGTTCCTGGAGCGGTGAAAAAAATTCATCACCGCTCGTAACCGTTCACCACCGTTTAACAAAAGTTGGCCCCCGTTAAAGCAACGCCGTATACGCTCGGCCACCGCTGATGTTTCTCGAGGGGCCCTCCTACCGCTCCGAAAGTTTTGAGCTGCACAAAATATTGCGAACGGTGAGGAGGGGGCAATTTTCCACCCCGGCAAAGTTCACCCCCGCTCCACCAACGCCCAGTCAAAGTTTGGCACCGCTAGACGCAAGTTCGTGGACGCTTGGGTCCGCTAGGCCAACGCAGAAATCTTGAACGCTGGACCACCGCTGCTTCGCCAGCGTTGCCCGGGCGGCGATTAAATGTTGCACAAACTTCGGTGGAGCGGTTGTAAGCGTTTTACGAGCGGACACGGGGATGCTGGAACGGTGTCGGGCATTGAAGCAGCTATCCATGGCGGCGATGAACTTTGGTTTGGCGTTGGTATAGAGGTGTTGGAGTGGGACCAGAATTTGGCTATAAATACGGGGAGAAATGGACCAGGAGCTCATTTGGAATCGAGCTGCCATTGAGTTCAGACCTCATCTATATCGAATTTGCTCAAAGTTACAGTAAAACTGTATCACCATGGATGCTGAGAGACTTGCTATGATTGGTGCTAAACCAACTTTATACCCCCGCCGAGCCAAAGCCCGCATGCGCAGAACGCCGCTATACCAACGCTCACGTCACCGCTAAACCAATGCTCGCTACCGCTCGCTACCGCTAAACCAACGCTAAAGCAACGCCGGCTTCAGCGGTGCACCGCTAAGCCAACGCCCGTGTTTTCGATTTTTTTCCCATTTTGTGCGCGGTGACGAGCGTTGTCGAAATTCGGCCCCCCCTCCCTACCGTTCAAGGAACGCTCCAGCAAAGTTCGGGCGGTGTGACCGGGGCCTTAATAATTTCTCAGATGCAGCTCTTGCTTTGTTTAGTTGTGTACATTTCCACAATTCAAAACTGTTCACTTGTTCATTTTATAATCCGAGATATTATATTGTTATACATACAGGACACTTTCTTGATGGATTAAAAAACATGTGTTCTATTCCTTTCTAGTAGGTTTCATTCATTTTGTTTGATAGCATGCAATATTATTAGCATTTCACTTATCCTGCGTGTATTACGTCACTCTACCCAATGGAGAATGAGCGTTGAATATGGTTTACGATATTGCATGGTTGTCAAAACAACATGACGTCACACGTTGGAGACGTAAAACTTCCGTGCTAGCGAGTGACTGTGACAATTTGTAAACAAACATGGCCGTCAGGTTTGCTTCATTAAATACGGAAGATTTTTAGAGAATTTTGAAAGAGAAAGATGCGTTGAACACCCAAAAGGAATGTGTATGTAAAATAATAATAATAATAATAATAATAATAATAATAATATTGGCTGGCATTGAGTGGTATATCAGATATATTCCATTCAGCTGCTCATCTTTAACTCGTTCAGTATCATGCTAGCTGAATGGAATATATCTGATATACCACTCAACGCCAGCTAATATTATTTAAATATTTGACAAGTCTGCCCTGTGTTATGTGACATTCCATGCGTTACTTTTTACTTTTACTTTAATTCTTTGTTACTGTGATCCTCGTAGATTTTGTCTGCGGGACGATTTTTTGGTGATCCTCGTAGATTTTGTCTGCTGGACGATTTTATTTGGTGATCCTCGTAGATTGTGTCTGCGGGACGATTTTTGGTGATCCTCATGGAAGAGCCACAGGAAGAGCGCGCTTTATGTGATCCTCGTAGATTTTGTCTGCGGGACGATTTTTGGTGATCCTCATAGATTTTGTCTGCGGGACGATTTTATTTGGTGATCCTCGTAGATTTTGTCTGCGGGACGATTTTTGGTGATCCTCGTAGATTTTGTCTGTGGGACGATTTTATTTGGTGATCCTCATAGATTTTGTCTGCGGGACGATTTTTGGTGATCCTCGTAGATTTTGTCTGCGGGACGATTTTATTTGGTGATCCTCATAGATTTTGTCTGCAGGACGATTTTTGGTGATCCTCGTGGAAGAGCCACGGGAAGAGCGCGCTTTATGAGTTAAACCCATAATAATAATTAATCTCGAGGCTGATTCCTTTTTTGAACTTTTATTTCATTTTATTATTTTATTTCTACTATTGTTTAATTCTTATTATTTTTCTTCCCCAATTATTTTATGTAATTTTATTTTCTATTGTTTACTGTTCTGCTTTTACTTCTGTAAAGCACATTGAACTGCCACTGTGTATGAAATGTGCTATATAAATAAACTTGCCTTGCCTTGCCTTACTGCTGACTTAATGGAACAGATGTGTGTTTGTATGTATAGGAAAGAGAATAAAGAAATTGAGTCTGTCAGTCAAGACGGCCACATTGAAATGTTGTCTTTGCATCCATTGTAATATCCACTATCCGTGTTCCTGAATGTTCCTGGAGGGAAACATGATTATCTAGTGTGAAGAAGAACATAATGCTGTGTATTTCTTTGACATTTTCCCTCACATCACCTCACAAGACCAATGGGGTGTTGTGTGTGATGGTAATATTGTTTTCTGTCTACATGATACCTCGACTTCATATGAGGATTTTCACAATACCGATATCTATAACTATAACTACAACTATAACGATAACTATAAATAAATGGGTCCCCTGTAGTTTATATGGTCGGTGCTCACACCAGACCAATAACGATCCTTATAGCCCAGGCCTTGGTTTATCCGTATCGCTGAGATTCCTTCTGGAGCGATTTTTTCCAGTCCTGGACATGATCCGATAAAACATTTGACCAATCGGGGAATTGTTAGGTACATGTGATGGTGTCTGAGCACGTCCTATTTTCTCCAGGCATCTTTGTACATCTTTGTTGCATCACCAAGTCACGGAATACAGATTCACAGAAAAAAATATATATAATACAAAGCACAAATCCTTTATTCACAGATATGTGATATTTTCCATGAAATATCAATTGTAAATTCATAAAGTAAGCATGTATAAAGTAAGCAGGTAAGATATTTTAATTATGAACTTCGGCAGTCCAAACATTTAACTATTTTAGACTTCTTTTTTTTTTTTATCCGTGATGCATCATCCGTATGAAATCGGTAACCGATCTGTAATATACTGAAACGTCCATGACCGATTCGTAAATTATAAGCATCCGTGATGCATCCGTATTAAAATCCGTAACCACTGCGTATTTTGTATCCTTTTTTATTATATTTCCGTAGTCCCTGACTTATCCATATTACAACCCCGATTCCAAAAAAGTTGGGACAAAGTACAAATTGTAAATAAAAATGGAATGCAATAATTTACAAATCTCAAAAACTGATATTGTATTCACAATAGAACATAGACAACATATCAAATGTCGAAAGTGAAACATTTTGAAATTTCATGCCAAATATTGGCTCATTTGAAATTTCATGACAGCAACGCATCTCAAAAAAGTTGGGACAGGGGCAATAAGAGGCTGGAAAAGTTAAAGGTACAAAAAAGGAACAGCTGGAGGACCAAATTGCAACTCATTAGGTCAATTGGCAATAGGTCATTAACATGACTGGGTATAAAAAGAGCATCTTGGAGTGGCAGCGGCTCTCAGAAGTAAAGATGGGAAGAGGATCACCAATCCCCCTAATTCTGCACCGACAAATAGTGGAGCAATATCAGAAAGGAGTTCGACAGTGTAAAATTGCAAAGAGTTTGAACATATCATCATCTACAGTGCATAATATCATCAAAAGATTCAGAGAATCTGGAAGAATCTCTGTGCGTAAGGGTCAAGGCCGGAAAACCATACTGGGTGCCCGTGATCTTCGGGCCCTTAGACGGCACTGCATCACATACAGGCATGCTTCTGTATTGGAAATCACAAAATGGGCTCAGGAATATTTCCAGAGAACATTATCTGTGAACACAATTCACCGTGCCATCCGCCGTTGCCAGCTAAAACTCTATAGTTCAAAGAAGAAGCCGTATCTAAACATGATCCAGAAGCGCAGACGTCTTCTCTGGGCCAAGGCTCATTTAAAATGGACTGTGGCAAAGTGGAAAACTGTTCTGTGGTCAGACGAATCAAAATTTGAAGTTCTTTATGGAAATCAGGGACGCCGTGTCATTCGGACTAAAGAGGGGAAGGATGACCTAAGTTGTTATCAGCGCTCAGTTCAGAAGCCTGCATCTCTGATGGTATGGGGTTGCATTAGTGCGTGTGGCATGGGCAGCTTACACATCTGTAAAGACACCATCGATGCTGAAAGGTATATCCAGGTTCTAGAGCAACATATGCTCCCATCCAGACGACGTCTCTTTCAGGGAAGACCTTGCATTTTCCAACATGACAATGCCAAACCACATACTGCATCAATTACAGCATCATGGCTGCGTCGAAGAAGGGTCCGGGTACTGAACTGGCCAGCCTGCAGTCCAGATCTTTCACCCATAGAAAACATTTGGCGCATCATAAAACGGAAGATACGACAAAAAAGACCTAAGACAGTTGAGCAACTAGAATCCTACATTAGACAAGAATGGGTTAACATTCCTATCCCTAAACTTGAGCAACTTGTCTCCTCAGTCCCCAGACGTTTACAGACTGTTGTAAAGAGAAAAGGGGATGTCTCACAGAAGTAAACATGGCCTTGTCCCAACTTTTTTGAGATGTGTTGTTGTCATGAAATTTAAAATCACCTAATTTTTCTCTTTAAATGATACATTTTCTCAGTTTAAACATTTGATATGTCATCTATGTTCTATTCTGAATAAAATATGGAATTTTGAAACTTCTACATCATTGCATTCCGTTTTTATTTACAATTTGTACTTTGTCCCAACTTTTTTGGAATCAGGGTTGTATATCAACCACCGGAGTGTGTGCATGGGTTGTTTTGGAACCCAAGCTGTCCAGCATGACCCGGAATAATGTGCTACTACTTGGAAAAAAACTTCCAGGACTATTCCTAAGTTGCATACATTTATTTCCCTGAGTGTCAGGACCAACTGGGATTATAGTCGGGATTATAGTTGTGGTGTGACTGCTCCAGACTGGAACTAAATTCACATATAAGTACAGTCGGAGTTATCGGTGTTGTGGGACCGGGCCCTTACTTCTACAGAATAATGAAGAACATGCAAACATCTGGAAATCTGTTTCCTACATTCTGTCTTTCCTATGTTGTCCTTTGCAATTTTTTTTCATAGCAAATTAGAATCAAGTTTAAAAAGACTTACAAGTCATTTTGTTTCTCAATAATCAAGAAAATTAATCATTCGTATCTTATCTGATCGAGGCAGCTGGCTGGTAAAACACTGAATATTAACTAAGGCCTTCTTTACTCACTTCACTGCGAGATTTTTATACACCGCACTCCAATGCAAATGCTGCGTTTGTTTAATTTTTAATTAAACAAGGCTGAGATACACGGCAAAGTTTATATAATCATCAACAGCGCAGCTTTGAAAAGGTGACGCTAATTCAGTCAAACTTTTATAGGTCTAGTCGGAAATAATTTATCACCTTCATAAATAAACTCATACTCATAAAGAACAGTCCTGTAACCAGTCGTTACTGCGCTGTATAAGTTTGTTTTACCTTTGGCATGTTTTATGAGAGCAAGAATTTACAAGCTCGTGTAAAAGTGCATCCTAAAAAGGTAGACGAATCAATTAAAAGAGTAATACAAAGTCCAGCTGAAGGTCCTTTCACTCGGACAAAATGTGCACATACCGTACGACTGACAACTGACGACTGGAGGAGACGAGAATGTGTGTTTTCATATTTTTCTATTTGTTTTTGCTGCTTATTTTTCTTTTTAAAATGTAAGATTAATTGCAGTGTTGAATCCAGTGGTTGAGTCCAGTTCCTGTGAAACACATTGAGGTGGAATTTCCTGACTTGTAATTGTCTGGACTTGTGAAGGATCTGTGTGGATCACGTGCAGTTGTTAGTGGTGGAAGAAGATCCCTGTATGAGCATCGGCCATCTGTCTTTCCTGGTCAGTGCTGCTGTTTTCTGCTAAGTTCTCTGTTTCTGTTTCCGGTTGAGAGTATGCTGTGTGCATTCTGGCTACCGCTTCTCACCGGAGCTTTTTATTTTATTTTATTTTATTTTATTTTCCCTTTCGTTTTTCATTTTTGTGTTTGTGTAGTTTGATGTTTGTTTTTTGTTTGAGTGTTTTGTCCGCCAGTTGTGGTGTAGCTCTAAACCTGGTTTTGGGCGTTGGTTCCCTCCAGGCCTTGGTGCACCGTTGGTGATCCTTACAAAAAAGAAGTTTATTCAAGTGTGCTTCTAGTATACTTCTTTTAAACTAAAAATAAGAGAGTATGCTTTCAGTTTACTTTTTATTTACAGTGGTGCTTGAAAGTTTGTGAATCCTTTAGAATTTTTTATATTTCTGCATAAATATGACCTAAAACATCATCAGATTTTCACACAAGTCCTAAAAGTAGATAAAGATTTAAGCAATCAGCTTATTGTACATTTTTTATTTTTTATGTTTTTCCCCGGGCGGCATGGTGGTGTAGTGGTTAGCGCTGTCGCCTCACAGCAAGACAGTCCAGGTTTGAGCCCCATGGCCGATGAGGGCCTTTCTGTGTGGAGTTTGCATGTTCTCCCCGTGTCCGCGTGGGTTTCCTCCGGGTGCTCGGTTTCCCCCACAGTCCAAAGACATGCAGGTTAGGTTAACTGGTGACTCTAAATTGACCGTGAATGGTTGTCTGTGTCTATGTGTCAGCCCTGTGATGACCTGGCGACTTGTCCAGGGTGTACCCCGCCTTTCACCCGTAGTCAGCTGGGATTGACTCCAGCTTGCCTGCGACCCTGTAGAACAAGATAAGCGGCTAGAGATGATGAGATGAGAAAAACCTGTCATTTCACCGGGGTGTATGCACTTTTTTATATCCACTGTATAGAGGATTTCGGCCTACGTCATTGTTTCCATAGCGACAATATTTATGCCGCCATTTTGACGGTCACAAATATGGCGACTACCGGTAGCGATACACTGTTGATCATGACGAAGTCTCATTGTCGAGTATTTTATCCGGCCTAGATGACGCGAGTAAGAAGCGATATCACCAGAAAATCAATGATGCTGGTGTACGTGATCCGTACACGTTACCAGGCTATCTTTTTCTGGCTTTGCAGCGCTGCAGTGCGGGTGATCTTCCTGACCTGCAGTCAGGCGTGTTGGAAATACCAGGGAAAAAACATAAAAGAAAAAGGAGCGAGATGCAGAAAACACCTTCACTATCCAGCGATGTAGGGCATTTACAGGGCGAGCAGAGGGAGAGGTATTTGCAAAAATTGAGGTTAGCAGGCTTAGAGAACGACGTTTACCTGCTTCCACCAGGATTGTTCACTGACGTACGGAAGTACACGAAGCCCTCGTCTTTACCTGACTTCGGCCCACATGATCTGTATACCTATGTCGTTAAAAACCAGGCTGGGTAACATGCCTACATCAGCGGGTTGTTCCTGGAGCCGGTGGTCGCCATCTTATTACAGCTAAGGTTTGTTCACATTTTCATTTACTTTCGGTCCTCAGGATAAACAAAATGTTATTACATGTCATTGAAATAGCTTCTTAGTCTGTTGAGACATGGCCCGTTATAAATTTGCTGTTACCAGGCAATGACCAAGAACTGTATTATTAGGGTCGGTGTAGTTGTAGCAGTGCACTAGCAGCTAGCTGTTAGCACTAGCTAATGTCAACAACAGTAGCTAGTATGTTACTGTAGCAATGTTTACGTTCAGTCATTTGGATGACTGTTAAAACCTTTCAGTCTCAAGTTTTTCCTTTACTGTATTTACTAGTTTACTGAGCTAGCACACTCGGGCAGGCTGGGAGCTAGCGTGCTCGCTCCCAGCCTGCCCGAGCGCGCTAGCTCCCAGCCTGCCCGAGTGTGCTAGCTCCCAGCCTGCCCGAGCGCGCTAGCTCCCAGCCTGCCCGAGCGCGCTAGCTCAGTAAACTAGTAAATACAGTAAAGGAAAAACTTGAGACTGAAAGGTTTTAACAGTCATCCAAATGACTGAATGTAAACATTGCTACAGTAACATACCAGCTACTATGTTGTTGACATTAGCTAGCTTGACCTTCAAAATGGCGGACACCGGGGCGTCACGTGACCTGTGACGTCACGTTGAAATCCTCTCTAAAGGGAATTCTAGATGGAGGACTATATAGTGAGTAGTGAGTGATTTCGGACACAGGGAAGATGAATCAACTGCTCACTCTATCACTTCCAGGTCACTTGTGGCATTTGGTACATTCCCCTTCCGTGAAGATTTTCATTTGTAAATTTGTTTCGGGACTGGTAAAAGTGTTCTATCACTTGGAAATTTGTGTCAGTGCTCGTACAAGTGTTTCACATCTTGTCAGTTTGTTTTCTAGTTTTGTCCTTGGCGAAAGTGTTTTGCTAATGTAATTCTGTTTTATAAAATGTAAAAGTGTTTCACATTTTGTTATTGTGTTTTGCCCTTCTCAGTCACTGTAGTGTGTGTGAAGACTCGCGCTTCATCCAGAGATCCAGAGTATGCATTCCCGGGATAGTCTCAGACTCCATTAATACAACTCCCTGTCTCTCTTTGATCAGAAGCTGCTGATCTCCTGTGGTTTTCACACACAACAGTCTCTAGAGTTCACACAGAATGGCGCAAAAACGGGCAGCACGGTGGTGTGGTGGTTAGCACTATCACCTCACAGCGAGAAGGTCCTGGGTTCGAGCCCAGTGGCTGACAAGGGCCTTTCTGTGCGGAGTTTGCATGTTCTCCCCGTGTCCGCGTGGGTTTCCTCCGGGTGCTCCAGTTTCCCCCACAGTCCAAAGACATGCAGGTTAGGCTAATTGGTGGCTCTAAATTGACCGTAGGTGTGAATGTGAGTGTGAATGGTTGTTTGTCTCTATGTGTCAGCCCTGTGATGATCTGGCGACTTGTCCAGGGTGTACCCCGCCTTTCGCCCATAGTCAGCTGGGATAGGCTCCAGCTTGCCTGCGACCCTGTAGAACAGGATAAGCGGCTAGAGATAATAGATGGATAGATGGTGCAAAAAGCAAAAAACATTGAAGCAGTGACAGTCCTGTGGATGGAAACAAATGTTTTGAGGTCAGAGGATTGGTTCGAGCTGCCAGGAAGGATATAGGAACCCTTTACAACCGTGGTGAGCACAACAGCAGAAGACCAGATTGGGTTCCACAGTTTCACTCACGAGAGAGAGACAGACAGAGAGAGAGAGAATCTCTGGGGAAAGAGTTGGAGATGAGTTGGCTGAGGTGTGTGTGTGTGTGAGAGAGAGAGAGGATAAACACACGGGAGTGGTCATGCTTTTGGGGAGGTGTTGGAGCATCTGTGTCCAGCTGAAGAAGGAGATTATGGGAGGAGGTAATTAAGGGTTCCATCTCACAGAGCATTGTTTTAATACCTCTTCTGCACTATCTATCTCAGGTAATGGAGTGTAACACACACACACACACACACACACACACACACACACACACACACACACACACACACACACACACACGTATGCAAGGAGGACCTTTGTGTGCTTCTTATATACAGAGTAGTGATATACATGCAGTTTTTATCAACCAATGACCGTCCAAAACTATTTGTCTGTTATCATATAGAGGAATTTCACTCCTATTAGCCAAATCATCAACAGTAAAAACATGGAAGCATTAATATGATGATATTTTCTTTAAGGACACATTTATTTAACATGTATGAAAAGAGTCTTGGGTATCAGTGCCTATCAAACTCAATAAGACCTTCACAACAGAAGAATCTTTCAGACAGAGGTCTTTGTGTTTTTGTGGTTTCTCAGTCTCATAACAAACTGCAAAATGAAATAAAAGGGAATCTGGTGAAGGAGCGACTGTTTATCGAGCAACTATAATGGATGATTATATATAATAGACATTATATATAAAATTATATACCATTGGGGAAGCCATGGTGTAATGGTTAGAGAAGCAGCTTTGGGACCAAAAGTTTACTGGTTCGATTCCCTGGACCAGCAGGAATGGCTGAAGTACCCTTGAGCAAGGGATCTCACCCCTTACTGCCCCCCAGGCTGCTCTGGGTACACTGTATGGCGCTTTGGAGAGCTCTAAGAACGTCCTCTAAATGCCAATAATATAATGTAAGATTCCTGATAACAGGAGCTAACTTATTTCACTGACATTCCACAATATTAACTATTATTTTCCATCCGTGCCACTTTTTCCATGGAATAAAAACATTTATTTTTTTCGCGGTCCTGTTTCCATCAAATCCTGCGCTCTGATTGGCTGGCGAGCGGGTCCGTATCCTACGGTATGGACCCCAGTTACGGACCCCGGTTACGGACCTCTGGTGACTCGCTCATTCACAACAGCAACAAACATACATACATACAACATACAACAAACATTTTTTGTCAACATTTATCTTTTTTATAAGATTTATTTATAAGATTATCAAAAATCTTATAAATTTTTGACAGCATTTCTCAGGAGAATAGCATTAATTTTACAGCATGGATAGCGATAACGACAGTGTTCACAGCAAAAGCGAGTTTTACTACCCTGAGGAAAAAGAAATAAAAGAAAACATTTCAGGAGAAAGCTAAAAACCTGTAATTTGCTAACACCGAGCAAAAACATGGCTGAATCCTGAATGACTCCTATTTGTATTTGGTGATCCTCGTAGATTGTGTCTGCGGGACGATTTTTGGTGATCCTCGTGGAAGAGCCACGGGAAGAGCGCGCTTTATGAGTTAAACCCATAATAATAATTAATCTCGAGACTGATTAACTTTATTTCATTTTATTATTTTATTTCTACTATTGTTTAATTCTTATTATTTTTCTTCCCCAATTATTTTATGTAATTTTATTTTCTATTGTTTACTGTTCTGCTTTTACTTCTGTAAAGCACACTGAACTGCCACTGTGTATGAAATGTGCTATATAAATAAACTTGCCTTGCCTTGCCTTGTATAAATAGGGGATGACATAGGCGGCAAAATGTAGTTTTTTTCCTGCCATGGAAGTGCACTTGTATACCGAGGAGGAAGCAATTTGCATTACAGCCGTGAATGAGGATTCAAAATGGCGACTCGGCTCAGTTTCCCCTTTCAGGCGCTCTCGTTTTCTGCTAGAATTTGGTAAAGAAAAAAATAAATATATTATTTACCAGCTTAAGGTCGGTCCGTATGGTGAAATACCGTGACCTCAGCCTTGAATACCGACCTCGGCCCAGAGGGCCTCGCTCAGTACTTTCAAGACCTCAGTCACGGTATTTCACCATACGGACCTCCCAGCTGGTAAATAACATACATGCATTCTATTTCCTTCTAGCGGGTTTATTGATGGCATGCAACATTATCATATCGCTTATCCTCCGTGTATTACCCCACTCTCCCCAATGGAAAATGAGCGTGCAATATTGTTACAATATTGCATGTTGTCAAGACAACACAACGTCACACGTCAGAGCTCATGTGAAGATCCAATGACAAAACTTTTCCACTATGCACACACACAGTCATTTCTTTGTCGGCTGGGAAAGAGAGAAGACGAGGCTAATCCAGTGCTCGGTTTAAGCACTAAATAAATAAACTGAAAACTGAAACTAAAGATGCGCTGAACATCCGAACAGCTACCAAAACTTAATTATATATTCTTCATGCATATTTACAAGAGAAAAACATGCCAAGGGACATTGAAAAACTGGAAAAGAGTCACGTCGGAGATGTAAAACTTCAGTGCTAGTTTGTAAACAAACATGGCCGTGAGGTTTGCTTCGTTAAAAGCAGAAGATTTAAAGAGAAAGACGTGCTGAACACCCGAAAAGCTACCAAAACTTCATTAGATATTTCTTCAGGCATATTTACAAGAGAAAAACATACCAACGGACATCGAAAAACTGGAAAAGAGAGCAATAATGGAAATATTGTCAAAGTTCTACTTGGAGGTGAGGAAAAGTGATGGAGACTTTTCCAAGAGGACTTCACTCATGGACTTCACTCAGCAAAGCCCTTTTGTTTTGAACAACTGCAGTGGAACAGTTAACTACAACCAAAAGTAACTTTGAACTTGATCTGTCAAACTGGATATAGCTTGAATATCAGTTGGGTTGTTGTTCAGGCTTTTTGGACTTGTACCATTTTTATTGTTAGAACTTTGACTTTGTACAGTACACTGGATTGACAGAACGTCGAATTACATTCGATCAGAATCAAAATTCAATATTGGTAAGTTACCGTCCTGTTCTTAACTTTTTGTAAAATCTATAATTGTTCCATTGAATGTGTATAATAATAATAATAATAATAATAATAATGGCTGTTTTTTTGTGGTATATCAGATATAGCCCATTCAGCTAATGGATTAGCTGAATGGAATATATCTGATATACCACTCAAAGCCAGACAATATTATTTAAATAATCTTAACTTTTAAATGAACTCTAAATGTAACTATAAATGAATAAAATAGGAAATGCTGTTTATTACTAAATTAAAAACGCAGTCACTGGTACATTGCTATGTTGCAAGAGGAACAAAACACTTCAGGACAGTCTGTTATTGGAAAAGAAATATTGTGAAAAAAGCGCGTTTCACCAACAAATCTGTCACTTATGCTTGTGTCACACCGTCTCGTATCTTGCCACGTAAGCGGCGTGTGGGTCAAACGCCAAGAAATGAGGCATATTTTGTCCAAAATTAAAGTCCTCTGACATACATGGCATATGTGTAGTGTTACTGTGGCGTTCCTGGGGTTTGTATGGGGTTCAAGGGACGTAAAGTTATGGTGTACTGAGGTGCATGCGTGGTGTATGATGCGTTTACGTGGCGTGGCGTTTTGTTCTTACGTGTGACGTTGCTGCTGTATACCTGCGGTGTATCCACGGCCTTCACGCCGCGTTTGTTGTCATTCGTCAATCAAGAAAGCATCATGCCAGCAAAGAAGTCAGGACCCAAGAAGGGCAAAGGAAGAGGGAAGACATCAGCCATGTCCACCCAGCCAGTCCCGGAGCCACCTTCATCAGACACGAGTCAACTAAAGCGCTTGCACGGCATAATAGGTGTTCGAGCAACGTCCCCGCTGCATCACTGCTGTGTAGCTTTCGTTTTTACGGTGCACACGTGACGTACATGTTATGTATTAAAGCTGCTACATATGTGCTATGGATTTTTAAGTGTGGACTTAAAAATACACCGCACCCTGGCGTACAAGGAGATCGTGTTACGCATCCGAGAGTATTAGCTACGTGAGCTGGCGATGCTGTGACGTTCCTTTCTTACTGCCACGTATCCTGATACGCCGTACAGTGACACGAGCATTAGTGATTTCACCTAATAAACAAAATGATAAACAAGCGATGGCTGTGGCTGTGGTATTTTCAGGATAAACCATCGAGAGCTGTGTCTTCTGTGATCATGCATGAAGGGTACAACCAATCAAAAGTTCTTAAAACGGTCACAAACGTGTTCAATGTGAAGATATTCTGGTTCTATTACTTCATGATGGTTTTGAGATTCAGTCTTGTTAATTAATTAATTAATTAATTAATTAATTAATTAATTAATTAATTAATGTTACAATAAAAATAAACAACAAAAAAAAAAAACAGGGGGAAGAAACAACCCTGGAATCAGTAGGCGCAGAAGCTATGATAGTGATCCTGTTTGAATAGTCTGACCTTTTTACGCAGAAATAAGACAAATACCTGCCAGTGCACTAAAAGTCATCATGAATCATAATGAAGTATTATAAACTACCTTCTCGGTTATGAAAAGTATTACGTACCAGACTCTCCTGCAAAGCACCTCAGGGGAAAAAAAATCACTTTTGATAAATGTCCAGAGATAAACCATTAATTCGACATCTAAGAAGTTTCTGAGTGGGAAGAGATTCATAAATCTACAGCTCAAAATGATAGCTCGGGATTTATCTATAAAACACGTTCCGATCTATACGGTATCTGTTTTGATCATTCTGTTTGAGCTTGTGAAAATATTTTCAGGTTCTCTGTAAGTTTACAGTTGTGTTAAACTCGACGCATGTTCATTCTTTCTTGTTCTGTATCCATGGTGGTGGCGTTGTGCGTTTCTCAGCCCCCCGGGGTAAAATTGTTCCTGACAGTTAAATTCGCACACTAAAGAATGCAAAATCTCAGTCATTACGCTTAATATCATGTTTCTCAGCCAATCCCTCACCATTTTTAGTCCTAATTGGCTATTTTTCTTTGTAAGAAATTAAGCATTCAAACTTCATTTGCATCCTTATTTTTCAATTTGCTGCCATTGTAGTTTAATTTATTCCATATAATTCCTTCCACTGAGAAGGACATTAATCATTCCCCATTCCTTTTACTGCCAAGGGACGTGTCTTCAGTCTTTTCTTTTAATCGATATCATGAACGCTGCTTTTTTTTTAACTGAGTATGAAAAAATATTTTGCCAAAAGCTTGCTTCGTCCTATCAAACTGATGACAGCTTGCTTTTCCTTGATTATCTCAAATGCATATTTCAGCTAGGTTCTGATTTTAAAGGAACTGTTTTAGATCATTGTGGAAAGCGTATTTAGAAAGATCCTGAGATTTTGTGGTGCACAAATAAGTTGTTTTATATTGTTATGAAAGTGATCTCTCATATATAGTGCAGTAGTTGTTCCTTTACCAGACTCTTTTTTATCTTTTTTTTTCAACTTAATAAGACAAAAACACATCTTACATGTTACGGAGAAACCTTAAAGCACAAAAAAGTCCTCGATCTTGAAGACTCACGGCAGAAAAAAACCCCCATACTGTTACAAAACGTTGACACTGGAGACTCCTTCTGTAAATGTTGAACATATTTAAAAAAAAAAAAGCTTCACAATAACAGTTTCACCTTAGATTATATGAACAAGCTGTGATTAGAGAAACGATAAGGTTTTGGGACTAAGGAACTCCTATAAGAACCATGTTGTTATAAAAATTCAACAAAACCAACCAATCAGATTCAAGAATTCAAAAGGACTGGGGGATAATACATGTACAACACACTGGAGAAAATGACAAGAAAAATAGCAAATATATTTTATTCTATCCACATTCACTGGATATGAGCAATCGTGCACTCTGATTGGCTATGCTACTGCAAGGATATCAGCTCATATACCATGAGTAGAGAAAAACAAATTGGCGGAACGTTTTGCTGAACCAACCGAGGATGAAATAAAAACTCTACTCAAAAACAAAATCCCAGAAATTACGTAAAAAAGCAACAAAATATGGAATAAAAATATTTGATGGAAAAACATATCTTTTTTTTTCAAGAATTATTATCACATTTTCACAAATTTATCCTGTTATTTCACCAGTTTGTTTACATTCTTAATCTTTAAGCATTAAAATTTATAAAATTTTTTTAGACTGGTTCAAAAGCTCAAAGAAATTTGAAAATTACAGAACTGAAATGTCCAAGGAAGAATTAAATAAATGTCTGAAGCTATTCTAGACCTCGGCACAACAGCAAGACGGCACTTTCTACAAAAAAACAACACTAAAGTCAATTCATGCCGCCATCGATAGGTTTTTAAGAAGTCCGCCAAAGCGGAAATGATTTTGTCGGACGTTTTGTAGAAAGTTTTTATTTATTGAATTTGCAAAAAATAAAAATGCTCAGTTTCTCAAAATCCAGCGAATGTGGATAGAATAAAACAATTATTCCATCTCATCGTACAAAAGAGAAGAGTAAGAAAGCTTTTCGTTCTGCTGTACTAACCTGGAATAATGAAAATAAAGTTGAATTAAATTATACAGCAGGTTCTCATGTTGACGTTTCCACCACTGCTGAGTTCAGGAAACACTGTAGAGCATCTTTTGGAAATGTAATATAGTTATGTTATGTTATGCTGTTGTGCCGCTATGCGCCTCGTCGACTGTCAGCTCACATACTGTATGACTCGATTTCGTGGAATAGTTGTTAAATATTTAAATACAGTGGCGCATGAAAGTTTGTGAACCCTTTAGAATTTTCTATATTTCTGCATAAATATGACCTAAAACATCATCAGATTTTCACACAAGTCCTAAAAGTAGATAAAGAGAACCTAGTTAAACAAATGAGACAAAAATATTATACTTGGTCATTTATTTATTGAGGAAAATGATCCAATATTGCATATCTGTGAGTGGCAAAAGTATGTGAACCTCTAGGACCAGCAGTTAATTTGAAGGTGAAATTAGAGTCCGGTGTTTTCAATCAATGGGATGACAATCAGGTGTGAGTGGGCACCCGGTTTTATTTAAAGAACAGGGATCTATCAAAGTCTGATCTTCACAACACATGTTTGTGGAAGTGTATCATGGCATGAACAAAAGAGATTTCTGAGGACCTCAGAAAAAGCGTTGTTGATGTTCATCAGGCTGGAAAAGGTTACAAAACCATCTCTAAAGAGTTTGGACTCCACCAATCCACAGTCAGACAGATTGTGTACAAATGGAGGAAATTCAAGACCATTGTTACCCTCCCCAGGAGTGGTCAACCAACAAAGATCACTCCAAGAGCAAGTCAGCGAGGTCACAAAGGACCCCAGAGTAAGTTCTAAGCAACTGAAGGCCTCTCTCACATTGGCTAATGTTCAGGAAAACACTGAACAACAATGGTGTGCATGGCAGGGTTGCAAGGAGAAAGCCACTGCTCTCCCAAAAGAACATTGCTGCTCATCTGCAGTTTGCTAAAGATCACGTGGAGAAGCCAGAAGGCTATTGGGAAAATGTTTTGTGGATGGATGAGACCAAAATAGAACTTTTTGGTTTAAATGAGAAGCGTTATGTTTGGAGAAAGGAAAACACTGCATTCCAGCATAAGAACCTTATCCCATCTGTGAAACATGGTGGTGGTAGTATCATGGTTTGGGCCTGTTTTGCTGCATCTGGTCCAGGACAGCTTGCCATCATTGATGGAACAATGAATTCTGAATTATACCAGCGAATTCTAAAGGAAAATGTCAGGACATCTGTCCATGAACTGAATCTCAAGAGAAGGTGGGTCATGCAGCAAGACAACGACCCTAAGCACACAAGTCGTTCTACCAAAGAATGGTTAAAGAAGAATAAAGTTAATATGTTTTGGAATGGCCAAGTCAAAGTCCTGACCTTAATCCAATCGAAATGTTGTGGAAGGACCTGAAGTGAGCAGGTCATGTGAAGAAACCCACCAACATCCCTGAGTTGAAGCTGTTCTGTACGGAGGAACGGGCTAAAATTCCTCCAAGCCGGTGTACAGGACTGATCAACAGTTACCGGAAATGTTTAGTTGCAGTTATTGCTGCACAAGGGGGTCACACCAGATACTGAAAGCAAAGGTTCACACACTTTTGCCACTCACAGATATGTAATATTGGATCATTTTCCTCAATAAATAAATGACCAAGTATAATATTTTTGTCTCATTTGTTTAACTGGGTTCTCTTTATCTACTTTTAGGAGTTGTGTGAAAATTTGATGATGTTTTAGGTCATATTTATGCAGAAATATAAAAAATTCTAAAGGGTTCACAAACTTTCAAGCACCACTGTAATATTACCTGGTGTTGAGTGGTATATCAGATATATTCCATTCAGCTAGCATGATATTGAATGAGTTGAAGATGAGTAGCTGAATGGAATATTTCTGATATACCATGAAAAAAAGCCAGCCAATATTATTATTATTATTAGGGCCCGAGCCCTATGGGCGAAGGCCCTATTGTTCTTGTAAGAGTTCACTATTATTATTCTTCTTCCGTCTTCTTCTTCTTCTTCTTCTTCTTCTTCTTCTTCTTCCGTCTTCTTCTTCTTCTTTATTTTTCTCCGCTGTTGGGCCATTTTCGGGGCGCTTGCCATGGGCGAAAACGCACGAAATTTGGCACCAGTTCCGAGAATTGCCACCGCTACTCAGAACCAGAAGCCCAAACTTGGCCGGGGCTCCGGGCCTCTATAGCGCCCCCTAAGTCGTTGTGATTTTGGCCTCCCGCATTAAGGTGCCTGGGTGCCATGTAGTTTGTAGTAGTGGCATGCCATTTGGTACGCATATGTATCTCACTAAGCCGGACAAAAATGTGATGCCAATGCATTAGTCACGCCCAACAGGAAGTGAGGTAATTTCACTTTTGTGCGAAATGCATGGCCACGAAGACGGCGCAACTCCTCCTAGACCGTTCATAGGAATGTCACCAAAATTGATACACATCATCTACAGACATGGCTGACAAAAGTTACTAAATACATTTCATGTAGGATAAACCGTTCAGAAGTTATACGTCAATCAATTTTCGATGCAAAATTTTACATGCTTAAAATTCCTAACAAATCTTCTGATTGCTCAAAACTGCTCATACTTCACACGCAAATCACTCATTGGGCTTCTGACATGTTACCCAATTTCTGTGATATTTCGCCACTGGGGGCGCTATTTTTGGGCAAAAATTCCAATCTTTCCTCAAATTTGGTCAAACTTCACGGCCACCCTCTTACTACCTCCCATGTCATGTATACCACATTTTGGAAATTTTTGTCCATGGGGGGGCGCTGTTTTTTGGCCGACGCAATTGCTCCAAAACGGGTTTTTGGTAAATAATTCCATAATGCTTTTCCTTCACACCACTACCTTGTGATAGTACGTTGCTGTTGTAGACACTTATTTTTCCAACTCATAATCGCTCATGTACAGCATAGCGCCACCTACTGACATGGGAAAAACCAAAAAATTTATTCTTCAAAAATCTATATCTCATCTTCTATTTACTCAATTGTCATCAAACTTCATACGCAAACTCTTCATAGCTCACCTGACATCTACACCAAATTTTGTGCACTTTCGCCCCTGGGGGTGCTGGTTATGGCAAAAATGATATTGCAGCTTCTGATCTGTCAAACTTGCCAAGCAAACTCTTTACAAGACCCTTATTGGGGCGCTTGCCTTGGTCGACAATGCACGAAATTTGGCTCCTTTTTCTTAGACTGCCACCGCTACTGAGCACCAGAAGCCCAGATCCAGGCGGGCCTCAGGGCCTCTATAGCGCCCCCTAACTCGTTGTGATTTTGGCCTCCCGCATTAAGGTGCCTGGTTGCCATGTAGTTTGTAGTAGTGGCATGCCATTTGGTACGCATATGTATCTCACTAAGCCGGACAAAAATGTAATGCCAATGCATTAGCCACGCCCAACAGGAAGTGAGGTAATTTCACTTTTGTGCGAAATGCATGGCCACGAACACGGCGCATCTCCTCCTAGACCGTTCATAGGAATGTCACCAAAATTGATACACATGATCTACAGACATGGCTGACAAAAGTTTCTAAATACGTTTCATGTAGCCTAAGCCGTTCAGAAGTTATACGTCAATCAATTTTCAATGCGAAATTTTACATGCTTAAAAATTCATAACAAATCTTCTAATTGCTCAAAACTGCTCATTCTTCACACGCAAATCACTCATTGGGCTTCTGACATGTTACCCAATTTCTGTGATATTTCGCCACTGGGGGCGCTATTTTTGGGCAAAAACTCCAATCTTTCCTCAAATTTGGTCAAACTTCACGGCCACCCTCTTACTACCTCCCATGTCATGTATACCACATTTTGGGAATTTTCGTCCATGGGGGGTGCTGTTTTTGGCCTACGCAATTGCTCCAACACGGGTTTTTGGTAAATAATTCCATAATGCTTTTCCTTCACACCACTACCTTGTGGTAATGTCTTTTGCCGAAGAAGCTGTGGAAGGTATTTCGCGGGGACGCATGCCCCCGCCCCCCTTGGCCGCTGGCGCGAGGGCCCGTCGAGGCCGCTTGCGGCTTTAATTATTATTATTATTATTATTATTATTATTATTATTACAGTATTATTATACATTCTTTATATCAGCATTCTTGAAGGCTGATGCAAGCTTACCCGCAACTCGGTGCTGTTAGCATGGCAGTCCAGTTCGCTTCCATTTGGTGTAGCAGTAGCATTAGCGAAGGCCAGTGCGAGCTTACCCATGATTTGGTGCTGTTAGCACAGCAGTCCATTTACCTTCTAACTGGTGTAGTGTTAGCACAGGCCAATGCTAGCATAATAAAGCCGAATATGATTACCTCGCCTGGGACGGAATCCACCAGGGGGCAAAGTATTGTATTTGGTTGGGTTTCTTTGTTTCTTTGGTTTTTTTGTTAATGATATTACGGGAAAACGGTTGGCTCGATCTTCATGAAACTTTCAGGATAGATGGGCATTGGTCTCAAATAGAACCTCCAACATTTTGAGGGTCATCTGGTCAAGGTCACCAAAAAGGTCAAAATTGTTTTTGTTGTGTCTACTGCCTCATATACAGGCGCTAGCCATGATGTCATTATGCTGTAAGAATATAAGAGTGTAACAATCACACACTGCACATGTGCATACACGTGCTCCGATTAAAATGGCCAGTGAGTGTATACAATTCGGTTCACCATTCAAAATAAATAGACTAAAGAAATCGCTTTCAAACATGTTTATGCTTATTACAGAGGGAAAGTGCGTTCCACTGAGCTCTAGCGCTGGGCCATTTCCGGGAAAAAAGAGTTTGGGTCATGGCGTGTGTATGTCAGCCTCGGTTCGGAGGTTTCACTTTCGAAAACTGTAAGAGGTAAGAGTAGAATAATATAAAGTACAGATGTAACGCGGCTGTGACAAACCAGGTGCTCACGGATTGTGAATGAACTCAAGGTTTTAATGAGAACAATGAAAAAAAGACAATGTACAAAGGCCAGGCCAGGTCAATACCTAGAGATCCAAAACAGTAACGAGGCCTAGACAAATCGTGGTCGGGAAACAGTAGACACGGGCAATCTAAATACAAGGACTAGGCAAATCGTAATCAGGAAACAGGCGAGGATCGAAAAAACGAGGAGCAAGAGAAATGGGCAACCAAACACAAGGGCTAGGCGAAACGGGAAAAACCGGAAGGCAAAACAGGTCATACACAAGGAAGCAATCAGAATAATAACGCTCAGTAGGCTCACGAAATGTAGAGGCAATACTGAGCAATGAACAAAACAAACAAAGGGGTACAAATACAGATGTAAACAAAAAGGTACAGGTGATGGTGATTAGAACTTGGGGGAACCACTCCTAGGAAGTGGTTCCGGGTTGGCTGACGGAGTGCGCGTGATAGTGACTGGTGTGTGAGGGGGATTGTGGGAAGTGAAGTCCTGAGTGTTGGGTGAGCCCAGAAGCGTGACAACAGACACTTGGTATATTTTACTTCTGTGATTTTTAAATTGTTCATTTTTGGATTACGCTTCATTTTTGTGGCTACTGACTCAGAGTAAATGTATATGCTATATTTACTGTATGGACACGGGATCAGAAAACTCATCTCATCTCATTATCTCTAGCCGCTTTATCCTGTTCTACAAGGTCGCAGGCAAGCTGGAGCCTATCCCAGCTGACTACGGGCGAAAGGTGGGGTACACCCTGGACAAGTCACCAGGTTATCACAGGGCTTACATAGAGACACACAACCATTCACACTCACATTCACACCTACGGTCAATTTAGAGTCACCAGTTAACCTAACCTGCATGTCTTTGGACTGTGGGGGAAACCGGAGCACCCGGAGGAAACCCACGCGGACACGGGGAGAACATGCAAACTCCACACAGAAAGGCCCTCGTTGGCCACGGGGCTCGAACCCGGACCTTCTTGCTGTGAGGCGACAGCGCTAACCACTACACCACCGTGCCACCCAGGATCAGAAAACTATTTTATTTATAAGCAGTAGCCACATGGACCCATAGGGTACCTATTTTTTTCATGACATCTTCCTTCATATTCATCATAAGTGCTACCGGGCGAGGTTTGTTTTGCCTGGCAACACTTATTATTATTATTATTATTATTATTATTATTATTATTATCCCTGTGAAATTTACTAAGTTACTTTTAAAATCATCATCGACAACAACACACAACGGAGCGACCTGGCAGCCAAAATTCTCTCAAAATCTTCCACTTTTAATGAAGGTGAACATATTTGTTTACAAGCTGTCAGTCACTCGCTAGTGTGGAAGTTTTACATCTCCGACGTGTCTCTTTTTCAGTTTTTCGATGTCCGTTGGTATGTTTTTCTCTTATAAATATGCGTGAAGAATATATAATGAAGTTTTGGTAGCCTTTCAAGTGTTCAGCATGTCTTTAGTTTCAGTTTTCAGTTTATTTATTTAGTGCTTCAACCGAGCACCGGGTTAGCTTCGTCTTCTCTCTTTCCTGGCCGACAAAGAAATGATTGTGCGCATGCGCAGCAGAAAAGTTTTGTCATTGGATCTTCGCATGAGCTCTGAAGTGTGACGTCGTGTTGTCTTGACAAAGTGAAATATTGTAACAATATTGCACGCTCATTCTCCATTGCGGAGAGCGGTGTAATACATGTTGGATAAACGATATGATCACAATATTGCATGCCATCAATAAACCCACTAGAAGGGAATAGAACACACTTTTATTCCATGGAAAAAGTGTCCTGTGTGTATAATCATGTTCTATAGTTTGTATTATTACTTCACTAGACATTCACTATAAAAGATTAACAGCCATTTCTTTCCATCTTACAAGCACAAAATACAAATTATAATCAGATTATCTAACAAACATTCAATAACATTACTGTAATATGTAAAATGAGTCCCACTCTCTTAAACTGCATTTTTATAGTTGAAATATTTGCAAAATAAGAAAATAAAGCTTCGTGGAAACGTTTGAAGGTCATCAAAACACGGGTTCGCCTCTCCATCGTTTCACAATCCACAAACAAAACCTATAGCAAAGTTGATTTGATTAATAGCATACATTTGACCATGAGTGTGCTCATAGACTTGTGCATTCAACCTATTCAGTCTCCAGTCGTTCATTAACTTTTAACCTGAAGACTGCATTCAGGCCTGCGAAAGAAACATAGTCCCTGGAAGACAATCTATTCATTAAAATAATATGATCGTTTAATGAAAGTGCTATTAAGATATTCTCCAGAAATAGTGTTGGTCAGCGGTTTTCCCCAACTTGGCCTCCTTAATTACATCATTCTTCTGCTGTCATTAAGGGTATTAAAAATTCATTAACGAGGAAAGCACTGCTGAGCAGCAGCAAATCAGATGAAAAAAGTCCCTCGATGTGCTTTTAAAGGCCATCACTGTCATTAAGAGACTCTTAACGGCATCGGCTGGCATCTCATCAACCTAGTATTAATAACCCAGGAGTCTGAAAAGGACAAATGGCAGTCAAAGTATACGGTCCACATATTTATAAATGAAAAACGGTTGACAGTGTGAACGCAAATGGAGAACTTTTACTTTATTGTTGACTAAGCAGATCGTATAAAATATATATGGAGAAGAGTGCCTATCTTAGTACAAAGTTTAAAATAATGTATTTCTGGAGCAAAACTTTGATTTAAAATACTTGAAGATAAAATAGAAAATAAGTAAATAACTTTTAATCCACCCCATTAAACACACCTTAATGTCTTCCATCAGGTTTTGAATTGCGGTGCCTCGTCTCGTATCTTCGGCTCTGGTAGCGAGAATGTTTTCTTTTCTATTGCGTTTTAGTCTAACACTTTCCTCTAATGCCCTCATTCTTTACTTCGAGCTGTACTTAACATTTGCACCCCATTTTGTCAGTCAGGGCCCAGTGACTCAACAATTTCAGTGCAGCTTTGGGGCCTCCGTATAGTGTTCAGTCCTTCTCGACTGAGTGAACAACACGCTGGATGTATACAGTAGGGTTTTATTGATGCAAATGTGGGCCTCTCTCTCTCTCTCTGTCTCTCTCTCTCTCTCTCTCTCTCAGTCCCTCTCTCCATCCATGCCACAGAGCCGCAGGTGATCCGACACAGATCAATTTATCTGAGCGCGAGCAGCAGGCAGTGAGACGCATCTTTACAGAGGAACAAAGTAAATAAATACATGAGTGAAAAAAAGAAAGAGAAAGAAAGAGAGAACGAATGAAAGAAAGACAACCCTGAAGTCAAACGCTTCTTTTATACGGTAAGCACTTCTACAAGTCTTATTAACTGATCATTGTAAATAAGCACACTCTTACCTGAACGTGTATATACTGTTTTTTTTTACCTCTGTCCGTCTATCCGTTCATATTTCCGTCTGTCCGAAACACCCTTTTTCTCAACAACCACAAATCATAGCCACTTGATACTTGGTACCAAACTTCAGCTTGGGGTTCTATACCGTGTATACCATTTTTAGGTCTGTCGCACATCGACTTCCTGTTTACCGACTGAATGTATTTGTGAAACATGTAGCGTGGATTTACAAAATTTTCGTAATACTTTTCTCAGCAACTACAAATCACACCTGCTTGATATTTGGTATCAAGCTTCATCTTGGGGTTCTATACCATGTATACCATTTTCAGGTCTGTCGCACATCGACTACCTGTTTACTGACTGAATATATTTGCGAAACATATAGCTTTGATTTACAAAATTTTCGTAACACTTCTCAACAACTACAAATCATAACTGCTTAGTATTTGGTATCAAGCTTCAGCATGGGGTTCTATACCCTGTTTATCATTTTCAGGTCTGTCGCACATCAACTTCCTGTTTACTGACTGAAGGTATTTACAAAACATATAACATGGATTTACAAAATTTCCGTAACACTTTTCTCAGCAACTACAAATCACACCTGCTTGATATTTGGTATCGAGCTTCAGCTTGGGGTTCTATACCATGTATACCGTTTTCAGGTCTGTCGCACATCGACTTCCTGTTTACTTACTGAATGTATTTACGAAACGTATAGAGTGGATTTTGATGCTATTTCAAGACACAAAATGCTATTTCAGAATGACAGTTTATCAGGATGCTATTTGAAATCCCTGGGCAGAGACACTGCTCTTTACTTACTTGTTTCAGGGTTCATTATTTGTTGAAGTCAACATTCATAATAAGTGTCCTATTCCTTCGATGGCTTGCATTCTGATATAAGCGAGAGTGGGGGATACGTAAGTGAGCAGTAACTCACAGTTGAGCTTGTTCTTTATAGATTCTATAGAATTCACACCATCACTTTCATTGATCATGCAGTTAATTTTTAAACCAATGATGACACTCTACTTCTACCAAATGACACCAACAGTATATCACATTTAAAAGCTTTATTCCAAAAGATATCAGCTGTCAAGTAATCCTGATGTCAAATTGTCCACCCAAGTGAAGTGACGACTTCATATGTTGACATCAGGTTGTGTTATGACACTTTCTCGGCTGATTAAAATCGATTTTGTAGCGCGTTACATTTCCAACCAATGCTCTACAATGTTTCTTGAACTCACCAGTGGTGGAAACGTCAACATGAGAACCTGCTGTATAATTTAATTCAACTTTATTTAAATTATTCCAGGACAGTACAGTAGAATGAAAAACTTTCTTACTCTTCTCTTTTGTCCAAGTCACTGCAAAGACAGCAGTACAAAGAAAGCAACAGGACAGTGCATAAAAACTCTAGTGATGCAAAATGAGGTTGAGGTAATAGTTTTATAGCTTACAGTTGAACCCTGTTACACATTTTAACATAATTTATTACACGACCACATGTACTGGAATATGTGTATTATTATATTATAAAGACCTGAGTGTGTTAATGGGAAATACACCACTGGTATTTTTCATCCGAGCTCCATCCAGGACATGGAGAACCAAAACCGGGACATAAATCTCTATATGTCACTCATGACGAAATCGATGAATTGTTTTGATAAATTTGGGTACTTTTTGTTTGTGAATGTCAAGTCAAGTCAACTTTATTGCCAAATATGCTATACATGCTCGACATACAGCACAGATGAAATTTCAGTCCTCTCTGACCCACGGTGCAAACAGGCAATGCAATAAATAAAAATAAAAATAGAATAATTGAAAAAACAAACAATATAAACAGTACACAGCAAAATCCCCAGTGTTGAATTAACACCCAGAGTGTTTATATAGGTCCAATTGGACCCAAATTAACTTTGAAAGTGTTAATTCAACACTGAGGAATTTGCTGTGTATAAACACTCTAGATAAGAACTAGACATAGACTAAACACTCAAACAATATAAACAGTATAAATAAACAGTATAAACACTAGATAAGAACAAGACAGACTAAACACTCAGACAATATAAACAGTGTAAACACTAGATAAGAACTACACACAGACTAAACACTCAAACAGACAATATAAACAGTATAAACACTCTAGATATGAACTAGACGTAGACTAAACACTCATATATACATACATATATATACACACACACACACACACACACACACACACACACACGTAAATTGGTGCAAATAAACAAACAGTCAAGGGCACTTGAGGTATAGCAGGTAAACATGAAATAAGCAGTCGATGAATGTGTCGATACAATAAAAAGAAAATCACATACTGACTTGAAGATATGAAGTTTATCTTCTTGTGTTGAAAAACTCACATTTTTTGTACAAAATACATCACGGATCTGAGTGACATGTCATATACCATGAAAAAAAGCCAGCCAATATTATTTAAATATGTATATTTAAATAATATTGGCTGGCTTTTTTTCATGGTATATCAGATATATTCCATTGAATAGAATGGAATATATCTGATATACCGCAAAAAAGGCAGCCAATATTATTATTATTATTATTATTATTATTATTATTATTATTATACATTCCTTTTGGGTGTTCAACGCATCTTTCTCTTTCAAAATTCTCTCAAAATCTTCCGTATTTAACAAAGCAAACCTGGCGGCCATATTATTTGTTTACAAATTGTCACAGTCACTTGCTAGTGTGGAAGTTTTACGTCTCCGACGTGTGACGTCATGTTGTCTTGACAACCATGCAATATCGTAAACCACATTCAACGCTCATTCTCCACTGGGTAGAGTGACGTAATATATGTAGGATAAGCGATATGCTAACAATACTGCATGCTATCAAACCAAATGAATGAAACCCGCTAGAAGGGAATAGAACACGTGTTTTTATTCCATCGAAAAATTGTCCTGTATGGATAATAATCACCGATATTTCACTCTGATGATGTCACTCCTATTTTTTTCGCTGACTTTTGATTCTAAAAATCTTTTGATTTAACTCGTGTATTTTATTTTTGTGACTGTGTCCAGATAATATAAAGAACATGACACAGTCGCACAAAGACATGAAGTTGATCTTCTTCTGTTGAAAAATATATGAAGAATTTGGTTCCAAAATGCGATAAATGCCAAATTTGAAAATTTGAAACTCCCGCCACCAAACCATCAGCAATTATCATCTCTCACGCGTACCATATTCAGTTTTCGCCAAAACACGATATCTGCCATTGATTTACACACTGCATTACGGCCTTTTATTCCAAAATGCAACAAGCACCATCACCGATTTTGCTCAAACCCAGACATATCCATTTGGCCCATCAGAGGCCGCTATTGGCGTGAAGTCTTCTAAGATGGCTGTGCCCATGAAGCAGGAAATCGCTTCGTCATTTCTTGCATTTATTGGACAATTTCACGCTGAATTATGAATAATTTCAATAAAATAATAAAAAAAAAATCTATAAAATAAAATAATCTGTCATGAAAGAACACGGTTCAGTGCACTTTAAATAGAAAGGGATACGTAGCATTTTGGGGGAAAATGCCGTGGCGTGGATATGTAGGGTCTTGACAAAAAAAAAAAAAATTGATTCAGCTAAAAGCTGTTAATTAGTTCTGGATTTCATTTTTGAAGTTTATTATCATTATGGAGTTAGTCAATACATTTTAAAACAGGATACAGTGGTTTTTCGTTTATCATGTCCCATAATCAGAAAAAGTGATTTTTCTCGAAACATTGGAATTGGATATATAGCGTTTTGGAACCAAACTCTTCATATCCTTCGCTCACTCATGATACATACATTCACCATTCCAAGATAAACTTCATATTTTCGAGGCAAACCATCTAATATCCTCTGTGTATATTATGAAAGTCATGAAACACACTTTCACTTTATTAATACTTATTGCAGTGCCATGACACTAATCACACAGTCATATACTTTCTCTGGCCCTGAAGTAAAATATTTTATATTTATGCTTCCATAATTATTGTAAATGTATCTCTCAGTGCCGTGACACTGTAATGATCGAGTTATATATGTTTCCTCTGAGCTTTAAGTGTTTTATATAGCTGCTTTATATAATGCCTTGACACTGAAATGACAACATTACATATATTTTCCTTGAACTAGAAGTGATTTATATATTGCTTTTAAGATTGGGGATTTTTATATCAATATTCTGATACAATGAGTGAGATATTAACAGCATCCTTTCTCTTGCGTTTAAGTAAAACATTTCATACATCTGCTTATAAAACTATTATGAATACTTACACCAGTGTCATGAAAGTAGTGTTTTATATTTTTGCTTAAAAGATTATTATAAATTCATACGTCAGTGGCATGACACCATGGTTTCTCTCAACCTTACTGTATGTAAAATATTTTGGATCTCTGTTTATACAAATATTATGAACGCATATCGGTTATTCTAGAATTTGGGGTACATTTCATTTCTCGTTTCTGAGTTAAACCTTTTTTTTTATTTTCACAAAATAAATCTCGTTTGAATCAGTTTTGAACAATAATGCAAATTATGACAAACTTTTACCAATAACGATGCTTGATGTAAATTTTAGACCCAATTTCTCCATAAAACATTAACTAAATGACCCCCACCCCTCCCCCCACATTATTGGTCATCTTCGACTCCTGATTCATCCATTCAACTCGAATAAACAGGAAGTGATTCGGTCTACCAGTCTGTTTTTGAGGCTTATTCTATTAACTGTTATCAAATCAATTGCAATTGTGAAAGTCTATTTTCTGTATTATGTGAAATTTCAGTAATATTTTTTTCATCCGTCCCAATATTTTTGTCAACTCTGTTAACTCTAATCGCATAAACCCCACAAAGACTTTGAATAATACGCGTGACACCTGCACCGAGTGATGTCACTTCCTCTGGCGGGGAAACTTCAGAAAGGCAGCGAGAGAGAGTGTTATGTTTCTTCTCTCATTAATTTGAGCAAAACATTGAGGATTTTACACCAACAGGAGATTAATTATTCGTCAACTCTGTTATTGTGATATTGGAGTGAGTCTCTCACTCATTTTTAAAAAAACAACAACAACAATGCAATTAAAATCCATAAAGTTCTGTTTTCATACATGCCGCGTGGTCGCTAGTTTGAGGTCAGCATGAGGAGTCAAGACACAAAATGGTGGCTGACGTCAACTCTGTTATCAGCAATTCTGTTTCACAACAACAGAGTTGATGACGACTAACAGAGTCGACTCTTGAAATGTACCTGCGATTACAGAACGGGCTGCGTATCAGTGCGACGTGACCGTAATGACATGGTTATGGTTATGCATATTTTCTCTGGCCCTTAAGTAAAGTGTTTTATTATTTTTATTTCTTATAGTTTCATTTTCTCTGGTGCTTAAGTAAAATGAGCTACTTAGTTTAAGAACTTTACAAATGCATTTGACGAGGTCATGCTTCGGACATGCCACAAATTTCACAAAATGAAATGTTTGCATTTTATCTGATTCTAAATCACAGCCATTTTCGGAGATTTAACTCAATAATTTTACGATCATGAGAGTCATGTGATACAGCAGACGGAGACTGAGCTACAGAGACAGTTGTCATGACGTCCTAATGTATATCATCAATAGGTTATAACACAACCCATCGTATGAATTAGTTGTGATGTAAAAAAAAAAAACATTGAACATGTTTCAACAACGGTTCGAATGATACTTTATAAAAGTTTGTGCGAGAAATTAATGCAGGTTTGATGTTTAATATTTTAATGTTTTATACAGGGCTAGTCAAAATTATGTTAACACTTCAATGATAGAAACCATTTATTCACAAAACATACATCATATGTGCAAGATGATTTACAGGATGGTCGCAACCTGTTCGCCATCGTGTTCAACACACAAAAACCAGCGAGCAGCAGTCCAGTTTAAAGCCCGGGCACACATTTCACTGGGAATAGATGATACCACAGTCCTTATTCTGTCCTTGAGGTCATTGATATCATGAACTTTCCTGCTATACACGCGCTCCTTCACCCCATAACCAGAAATCACAGGGCGTCAAATCAGGGCAGTGTGGAGGCCATGACAACGGTCCACTGCGACCTATCCATCAACCTGGAAATGTGTGGTCAAGATAAGCACGAACAGTACGGCTAAAATGCGGCGGTGCGCCATCCTGTTGGAAATACCACGCCAATCGGATCTGTCGTGGAAGTTCATCAGTGGCGTACTGCTGCACCATCTCTAAGTAGACGTCTGACATCACTGTTGGGGTGTCAAAAATGTAGGGCCCAATTACACCAGCAGCGGTCACGGCGCACCACACATTCAGGAAAAAAATAATCCATTAGTGTTAACATAATTTTGACTAACCCTGTATAATATGTTTATATTCAGGTTTGGGAGGGTTCTTTTAAAAATGTATTCTGATACAATTACCATACTAATTACCTGATAAAAATGGATTAGTAACCTAATATTATGCTGTGCCATAACATTCACTACCTGGTGCAATATTTTTATTTCTATTTCAGCTGCCAGTATTTTACGAGTGCAATATTTCTACTTCACGTGAAGTACTAATCTTATTTCAATCCCATTCTTATTTTGCTGTGTATATTACATACAAGGCCTGTGTTTTTCCTTTTTTTTTTCCTTTTTTTATACATAGATATATACATTTTTTTCTTATTGTTTTTTTTAAATACTTTTATTGCACTCTATTTTTTGTTACTGATTATTCCTGACTCTTTTTTTTTTATCCGTGAGCTGCTGAAACATGTAAATTTCCCCATCGAGGGATGTCTTATCTTAATCCAAGTAAGACAATATTACAGTAACGTAACTTTTTGCTTTCCGCAATTTGGGATTAAAGTTGATATCGAGTCACAGCTGGAAGGCATAACTTAAACTGCACTGTACTTTTACTTTCCTTCACAAGGGGATTTTGTTTCTTTTTTCTGCTTCAAAAGCAAAATCATGGTGAACTTTCCACTCAACGAAAGCATTTTTTTTCACTAGAGGCCATGATATTGAATTGGCAACTGTAAGATTATACTGTATAAGGTTTCACTCGAGACCAAACTGGTGTTATGAGACTCGTGAAGTGTTGTAATGTCTGCACCAGGCTTGTAGTCCGACTCGTGCCGTAATTTTAAGGACTCATGACTCGACTTGGACTTGAGCACTGATGACTCGGACTTGGACTCGTGTGTTAACTGCATTCGGACTCGTCAATTTTTATTTCCTGTAACATGCCATAATAATTTGGCATAAGATATTTATATCTACACTACCGTTTAAAAGTTTGGGGTCACCCAGACAATTTTGTGTTTTCCATGAAAAAGTCACACTTTTATTTACCACCATAAGTTGTAAAACGAATAGAAAATATAGTCAAGACATTTTTCTGGCCATTTTGAGCATTTAATCGACCCCACAAATGTGATGCTCCAGAAACTCAATCTGCTCAAAGGAAGGTCAGTTTTATAGCTTCTCTAAAGAGCTCAACTGTTTTCAGCTGTGCTAACATGATTGTACAAGGGTTTTCTAATCATCCATTAGCCTTCTGAGGCAATGAGCAAACACATTGTACCATTAGAACACTGGAGTGAGAGTTGCTGGAAATGGGCCTCTATACACCTATGTAGATATTGCACCAAAAACCAGACATTTGCAGCTAGAATAGTCATTTACCACATTAGCAATGTATAGAGTGGATTTCTGATTAGTTTAAAGTGATCTTCATTGAAAAGAACATTGCTTTTCTTTCAAAAATAAGGACATTTCAAAGTGACCCCAAACTTTTGAACGGTAGTGTATATTAATTTTGTACTAATTTCATGCAAGAGTATCACACCTGCGCGCCTTGGCGTGTGCATCAGATAGACTCTCGGGCGCTTTCCAGACAACACGCGCACCAAGCGGACTTGAGTGTGCGCGTGCCATAAACGACTCGCACCTGCACAGGATTAAGGCGCAATCGGTGCGTCTATATAAAAACTGTGAAAACACACTTACTTTGCGAAGTATTGAGTTGCATTGCTGACAAATTATCGAGCCTTATTTCCTTGTTTGGTTTCCTGATCCCTGATTTCCTGTTTCTCGTCTTTGATTCTGCCGAGTCTACGATAGCCTGTTTGTGCCTCGCTTGACCTGTTTCACTGTTTTACGATTTTGCCTGCCGTTCTGGATTGTTTACCGTCTTCACTTGTATTAATAAACACACCTTCTGCATTTACATCCGTCTCCCAACCATCTCTGACAGAATACTTCACACTCCCTGATAAAGAGAAGCACATTCACCTGTTCATACGTCATATTCAGGAACAAACTAATGTTAATGGCACTGAAACAGCCACCGTCACATGGTGCGGTTGGAGTCTTGGACTCGACTTGAAATTTTCTTTAAAGACTTGGACTTGAACACTGGGGACTCGAGACTGGACTCGGGCTTGAGGTTTAGTGACTGGACTACAACACTGGTCTGTGCATGTGCATGGTAGTAGAGTATATCATTCTTTATTTTAAAATGTAGCTAAAAATCGTAATCCTGCTCACGCTCCATAATCTTCATTTTTACTAAACGTATCAGTGATCTGATTACGTCTTTTTCTCTGCAATGTTAACAGAACATACAGCAGCTACTTTTTGTATCCTATGTAGTTACGTAACACTGTTCCATGCATTCTGTGACTCCTCAAACTTGTTTATACAAGTTTAATCCTATATCCTGTTACTTGAACAGTATAGAGTATGGATTGTGCTCGTGGTTCTACACTGATAATGTTTCTAATCCTGAACTGTTCCGCACACTGCAAAATGGAAGTTCGCATGAACACATAAATACACAATACAAAACAATACAACACTCTTGCGTGCAGCCCGCTCCGACACAGCCACCATTACGCCGTGTGTGTAAGTGAAGTGCTGCTGAGAGTGTCTCTGGGACAGCAGGATGCTGGTGGACAGTGCTTTGCTCTGAACGCTGGTTAGAAAGTAAGCCTAATCATGCTGATATGATCATGGCAGGGGTGCCTTTTATTCCGACATGAATTAAAGACTGAAGACTGGACTCACACAGTGCAGATACTTAAGCCAATCTCTGTCACTAACACACACTTAGTACTAATGTCCCCCCACCCTGGGAGCCATGCTGTTAAATAGCCCGAACAACAGGACTTATTTTGGGGTTATTATTATTATTATTATCCAACCACAGTGAGGGTCCATGTTGGTTAATGGGAATTGTGGAAAAGTGGAGTTTATTAAGAAAATTTCTTTGTTTTTTGAGTGTTTACACAAAGAGAGAGAGAGAGAGAGGAATGTCATTGGCTTGCTCGAGAGTCCCTGTTTTGTAAATGTATCAGCATTAAATAAACTTTATTCAATAACTTGAAGACGATCAAAACTATTCAGTGTCCATGTGTTGGGATGAGAAATGTGTACAAATAAGAACACATGAAAGAGAAGTGATCAGATCGAGTACTGGACAATAAGGGCCCGGTCCCACAACACCGATAACTATAACTATACCTATAACTACAACTCTGCCTGAATTTAGTTCCAGTCTGGAGCAGAAACATCACAGTTATAATCCCCGCTATAATCCTGGTTGGTCCTGAAACTCAGGGAAATAAACTCATGTAATTTAGGAATAATCTTGGAAGTTTTTTCCAAGTAGGAGCACATTATTCCGGGTTATACTGTACAGCTTGGACTTCAAAACAACCCATGCACACACTCCAGTGGTTGATAAAATACAGATAGGTCACGGATTATGGAAATATAATTAAAAGAAAAGGATGCAAAATATGCAGTGGTTATGGATTTTAATACAGATGCGTCACAGATGCTAATAATTTACGGATCAGTCACGGACGTTTCAGTATATTACAGATTGGGTCCGGATTTCATATGGATGATACATCACGGATTTAAAAAAAAAAGTCGAAAAGAATTAAATGTTTGAACTGCTAAAGTTCATAATTCAAATATCTTACCTGCTTACTTTATACATGCTTACTTTATTAATTTACTATTGATATTTCACAGAAAATAATCACATATCCGTGAATAAAAGATCCATGGTTTGTATTATATATTTTTTATTTTCCGTGAATCTATAGTCCGTGACTTGATGATGCAAGAAGGATGTACAGAGATGCCCGGGGAAAATAGGACGTGCTCAGACACCATCACATGTACCTAACAATTCCTTGATTGGTCAGATGTTTTCTCGGATCAGGTCCAGACCTGGAAAAATCACTCCAGAAGGAATCTCAGTAAACCCAGATCTGGGCTATAGGGATCGTTATCGGTCTGTTGTGAGCACCGACCACATAAACTACAGGGGAGTGATTTATTTATAGTTATCGTTATTGTGGGACCGGACCTTAAAATATCTTAACTATCATTAAACTTTAGCAACTCCATACTCACTCTGTTAACTATATATTAAACTAAGATATGCTTATTTTACTGTATTTATTGAAGAATTATTATGAAGTAGTTACTCAATGATAGTCCTGATGTTAAATGAGTAAATAATAGGCTGGGAGTTTAAAGGGATAAAATGTACATATTGGCAACAAGAACTCACACTTCTTGGCAGTTTGAATGAATTAAAAGTTCATAAAAGTCAAACACAAAATAATTAACGGTTGTTTCATGAAATTGGGTCGTACATGAGCTGATAGTTGGCTATAAGCCGTGTATGATGAGATTGGAATAACTATTTTATATGATCCACATTCACTGGATTTTGAGAAACGGAGCATTTTTTATTTTTTGCAAATTTGATAAATAATAGCTTCATACAAAACATCCGACAAAATAATTTCCACTTAGAATGTATATAAACCGGTGAAATGACAGGAGCAATTTGTGAAAAATGTGATAATAATAATAATAATAATAATAATAATAATAATAATATTTGGGAAAACTATTTTATATATATATGGGTCCATCTCAGAAACTGGTCTCTCATTTGGGACATTATGGTCAAAAAATAAATTTTCTAATTTTACTATATATATATATATTTGCATTTACCTAACAATGTTTCTTTTGTCATGTTTAATAAGAATAAAGATAGTATCTTGCTTTATCTGGCCTCCACTGTGGAAATTTTTTTTTATTACAATTCAAATGCTTTTGTAAAATTGATTTACATATAAAATAACTCCATCATGAAGAATTAAAGCCCCTCCTTCACAGATGAGTGAAAATATTGAATAAATTTCCTCTTTTTGATTGCTTGGGTTAAAAATGCCAAGTTACACAGCAAATTCCCCAGTGTTGAATTAACACCCAGAGTGTTTATATTGGTCCAATTGGACCAATATAAACACTCTGGGTGTTAATTCAACGCTGGGGAATTTGCTGTGTATGATGAGTGAATTGATTATTCACTTAAATATGAATAATATGATGCATTTTGGGTATTTGATATGGCGAAATAGGACACAATGGAAAAATCAAGAACACGCTGGAAAGATGAGAATAACGGCGGTGGTAAAAGAACAGCGACTGTACCGGCTGAAGGTCGCGCGGGTCTCTGCTGCGGCGCGCGAGCAACGGGACATCACTACCGCACCGGACGGAGCCCGAGGCAAAATGACCGGCCGTAGATTCTATCAAAAGTTCGATCTAAATTGACCATGGTTGCAAAATATTGGCCAAAAATATGCAAACACTACAAAATATGAAAGTAAGATGAAAAAGAAACATTCTATTGCCTTAAACTGCAAGACTAAAACAAAATAAACCTGTCAAAACTCACCTTTTCAGTGATAACGTCCAAACAGATCACCCGCGTAACAGAAAGACCGCAAATGGAAGCACGATCAACTTCTAACTGCTGGAGTGGAAAATTCCATTCTACACTTGCAAATTGTTAATGCGTGTCCTTCCCCGCACACAAATAACACGCTATGGTAAAAAATAGACCACAACTCATTTTATAGCTCAGAAATTCATACAAGACCAGCTACCATTGTAACATATTCTGTAAGAAACATATTCTATACCTAACTTTCAGCTTTCGTTTTAAAAAACAAAATTGCAGATTTATAACTAAATTTTTATACGGCGTAGTGATTTTAAGTTCCTACTTTTGGTGAGGTAGTGACCTCGACCCTGAGGCTTTCCGTTTAGATCAAAAGACATGATCGTATCGGTTTTGGGTTTGCGGAAAACGGAGTTACAACGGTGATCAACTATTTTGCATGATGTTTTATTACGGTTATGATTATTCTGTGAGCGCACCAATCCTTAGGTGGATAAAGTTACAACTTAAAATACAATTAGTGATAACTGTAGACTTTTCAGTGGACTACAACCCTTTTAAGGGAATGCGATGTAGTCAACCGTTTATCATGTCCCAGATCAAGCCGCCAGTTTCCCACTAATTTGCAGAATTTTTGCCAAATTCTGAATACAGTATTCACATCAAAGATTTAGTTTTATCTGTATTATTTCTTTCATCATTTTATTTCAAATTAAAACCAACATCACCATTCAAAACCGTATAGTTTATTGACTGTGAGTATATTTAGTAGGGTACCCCCACAGTACCCAGTTCTATCCACATTCACTGGATTTGGGGAAACAGAGCATTTTTATTTTTTGCAAATTCGATAAATAACTTTATACAAAATGTCCGACAAAATCATTTCCACTTAGAATGTAAACAAACCGGCGAAATGACAAGCAATTTGTGAAAAATGCAATAATAATAATTATTGGGGAAAACAAATAAAAATATCTATCTATCTATCTATCTATCTATCTATCTATCTATCTATCTATCTATCTATCTATCTATCTATCTATCTATCTATCTATCTATCTATTCTTACCATCAAATACTTTCATTCCATATTTTGTTGCCTTTTTGTTTTGTGTTTTTTGAGGTTTTATTTTCGAGTAGAGTTTTTATTTCATCCTCGGTTGGTTCAGCTACACACTCCACTATTTTGTTTTTATCTACTCACGGTATATGAGCTGATATCCTAGTAGTAGAGTAGCCAATCAGAGTGTGTGATTGCTCATATCCAGTGAATGTGGATAGAATAATAAGAATTATCTTGGGGATGTGGGTGCATATACATATACATATACATATACGAGATTAGAATAACATGCTGTACAGCTTCATTTGTATTAAATAAAAAATAAATCCATTTACGTCTCACACACACTCAAATTTGCATGAGATCAAGTCTTCAGGATCAGGAAACCTAGAGATTATCTTGATTAAGTGGTGTTCACTATGATGTTTTTACATAAACCTTCGCTAATCAGATGCTCTCCATATCAAAAAGACACATTAATCCCTTTCAGAGAAATCTTTTTTTTTCTCAAACATGAATAACACAAGGAGATGGAGATCAGACTCTATCTTTGCGTATGCACTGATATCGTGGTGTCTCGGAGGGTATTTGTCACAAAAGCTTTGTGCTTGTTGTGTTTGAATGGGGAGGACCCGAGCTCAAACGTCCCCACAGGACTGCAGCCTCCCTCCGGCACAGTTTTCACTGAATGTGTTTAACCCATAATGTGAGAGGTAGTAAATCTTGTGTGTGTCTCATCTGGTGTAGCAGAGACAGGCTGCTTAAATACAGGATCATTCAAATCATTTTCACAGCTCTGTGTGTGTGTGTGTGTGTGTGTGTGTGTGTGTGTGTGTGTGTGTCCCAAGTGTCTCTTTCTCGGCCTCGGGCTCTGCTTCCTTCCCAACAGAACTGGTTTTAGCATTTGAGTATAGCAGTGTGTCTGGGAACATATTGGCCATGACATAAAGGATGGATATGTTAATACGAGAGAGATGGAGAGTGAGCGAGACGGAGAGACAGATTCATCAAGGATGAAAAAAAGGCATGTCTTATTCTTATCAAAATATTGTTTGCTCTAGTTGTAACTTTAATCTGACCTTAAGATCAGTTCAGTTCAGACATAAAGATCGTTCATTCGTTCAAAGTGTTCAGGAATGGCATATTGGCGCATCAGCTGTAACTTTTTTTTTTTCCCCAGACCTCTCTTTGTGCAGATTTTGGACAAAAGCCACAGTCTCCGCTTTCTGGCAAAGCCATTCTATAATCAATCAAGCATGGCCCTCTTTTTAAAAGAGGAGGAAGACATTATTCAGCGTCTGTCCTTGTGATCAGGAGCCCACACAACCACGGATGAGTAGTTAAAGGAACAAAATAAGAGCAAGAACACAATAGACTGCTGTCACACAGAACAGGTTGTAAGAATCTCCTGAAGTACAGTGACTTTAACTCAGAGATGTGAGTCACAGATGCAGCGTCAGGTGCACGATAGTTTTCTAGTTATTGTTCAGAGTAGATGTTAATACATTATATTATCATCCACATTATATGTCTTATACAAAAGACGTACAGTACGTATAGCCTTATATATATATATATATATATATATATATATATATATATATATATATATATATGAAGAGTTTGGTTCCAAAACGCTATATATCCAATTCCATTGTTTCGAGAAAAATCACTTTTTCTGATTACGGGAAGTGATAAAAGGAAAACCACTGCATCCTGTTTTAAAATGTATTGACTAACTCCTTAATGATAACAAACTTCAAAAATGAAATCCAGACCTAATTAACAGCTTTTAACTGAACCAAGTAATTATTTTTTGTCAAGACGCTACATATCCACGCCACGGCATTTTCCCCCACAATGCTACATATCCCTTTCTATTTAAAGTGCATCTAACTGTGTTCTTTCATGACAGATTATTTCATTTTATAGATTTTTTTTTAGATTATTTTATCGAAATTATTCATAATTCAGCGTGAAATTGTCCAATAAATGCAAGAAATGATGAAGTGATTTCCTACTTCATGGGCGCAGCCATCTTAGAAGACTTCATACTAATGGCGGCCTCTGATTGGCCAAATGATCTGGTTTTGAGAAAAATCGGTGATGGTGCTTGTTGCGTTTTGGAATGAAAGGCCATAATGCAATGTGTAAATCAATGGCCGATATCGTGTTTTGGTGAAAACTGAATATGATATGAGTAATATATGATAATTGCTGATGGTTTGGTGGCAGGAGTTTCAATTTTTCAAATTTGGTGTTTATCGCGTTTTGGAACCAAATTCTTCATATATATATATATATATATATATATATATATATATATATATATATATATATTATAAAGACACAGGTGTTTTACTGGGAAATACGCCACTCATATTTTTCATCCGAGCTCCATCCAGGACATGGAGAACCAAAACCGTGACATAAATCTGAATATATCACTCATGATGAAATGGATGAGTGAGTTGTTTTGATAAATTTGGGTACTTTTTGTTTATGAATGTGTTGATCTAATAAAAAGAAAATCATACATCAACTTGAAGATATGATGTTTATCTTCTCGTGCTGAAAAACTCGCATTTTTTGTACGAAATACATCACGGATCTGAGTGACTGATTTGTTTACAAACTGTCACAGTCACTCACTAGCACGGAAGTTTTACATCTCCAATATGTCTCTTTTCCAGTTTTTCAATGTCCGTTGGTATGTTTTTCTCTTATAAATATGCGTGAAGAATATAACAAAATTTTGGTAGACTTTCAGGTGTTCAGCATGTCTTTACTTTCAGTTTTCAGTTTATTTATTTAGTGCTTAAACTGAGCACTGGATTAGCCTCGTCTTCTCTCTTTCCCAGCCGACAAAGAAATGATTGTGTGTATGCACAGCAGAAACGTTTTGTCATTGGATCTTCGCATGAGCACCAAAGTGTGATGTTGTGTTGTCTTGACAACGTGCAATATTATAACAATATTGCACGCTCATTCTCCATTGGGGAGAGTGGCATAATACATGGAGGATAATCGCTATGATGACAGTATTGCATGCCATCAATAAAACTGCTAGAAGGGAAGAGAATATTCCATGGAAAAAGTGGCCCGGATGTATAATAATTTCCAATATCTTCACTTGTGAGGAAATCGATTAATTGTTTTGATAAATTTGGGCATTTTTTGTTTGTGAATGTGTCTATATAATAAAAAGAAAATCACGTCAACTTGAAGATTTTTAAATTTTTTAAATTTTTAAGATTTTTAAACTTGAAGGTTTATCTTCTTGTGTTGAAAAACTTGCATTTTTTTGTACGAAAGACATTGTGGATCTGAATGACATATTTAAATAATATTGGCTTGCTTTTTTTCATGGTATATCAGATATATTCTATTCAGCTAGCATGGTATTGAATGAGTCGAAGATGAGTAGCTGAATGGAATAGATCTGATATACCGCAAAAAAAGTCTCATCTCATCATCTCTAGCCACTTTATCCTGTTCTACAGGGTCGCAGGCAAGCTGGAGCCTATCCCGGCTGACTACGGGCGAAAGGCGGGGTACACCCTGGACAAGTCGCCAGGTCATCACAGGGCTGACACATAGACACCCATTCACATTCACACCTATGGTCAATTTAGAGTCACCAGTTAACCTAACCTGCATGTCTTTGGACTGTGGGGGAAACTGGAGCACCCGGAGGAAACCCATGCGGACATGGGGAGAACATGCAAACTCCGCACAGAAAGGCCCTCGCCGGCCACGGGGCTCGAACCTGGACCTTCTTGCTGTGAGGCGACAGCGCCAACCACTACACCACCATGCTGCCACGCAAAAAAAAGTCAATATTATTATTATTATTATGCATACACATTCGTTGGAACAATTATAGATTTTACAAAAAGTTAAGAACAGGGGGGTAACTTACCAATATTGAATGCTGATTCTGATCGAATGTAATTCAGTGTTCTGTCAATCCAATTTACTGTACAAAGTCAAAGTTCTAACAATAAAAATGATCCAACTCCAAAAACTGCTGTTTTTCTCTTGTAAATATGCCTGAAGAATCTCTAATTAAGTTTTGGTAGCTTTTCGGGCGTTCCACGCATCTTTCTCCTTCAAAATTCTTTCAAAACCTTCTTTTTTTTAAGGACACAAACCTGGCGGCCATGTTTGTTTACAAATTGTCACAGTCGCTCCCTAGCTCAGAAGTTTTACATCTCCGATGTGTCTCTTTTCCAGTTTTTCGGTGTCCGTTGGTATGTTTTTCTCTTGTAAATATGCCTGCAGAATCTCTAATGAAGTTTTTGTTGCCTTTCGGGTGTTTAAGGGATCTTTCTCTTTCCTGGTGAACAAAGAAATGATTGTGCGCATATGCAGCAGAAAACTCTCTCACTGGATATTCTCATCAGCTCCGACGTGTGACATCATGTTGTCTTGACAACTGTGCAATATCGTAAACCATATTCAACGCTCAATCTCCATTGGGTAGCGTGATGCAATACACATAGGATAAGCGATATGCTAACAATATTGCATGCTATCAAACCAAATGAATGAAACCTGCTAGAAGGGAATAGAACACGTGTTTTTATTCCATCGAAAAAGTGTCCTGTGTGGATAATGATTCCTGATATTTCACGCCGATGATGTCACTCCCAGTGTTTTCCTGCTGACTAGAAGTGTGTTGTCAAAATGGGGAACTGGTTCAAAATTAAAATTCTTTTCATTAACTTGCATTTTTTTTGTGGATGTGTCAATATAATTGTGGCAGCGGGGGCGTGGTCTAGCATCGGTCTGTGACAGGAGGGCGGAGTCGGGGAAGTTAAGTGGCAGAATCATTTCACCTGTTGTTAATTGATGTTTGTGTGTCTTCCCAGGGACCGCGCCCTTCTTAAGGAGAGAGAGTGAGAACAGAGGGACTCTCTCGATAACCAGACAGCTAATGTGTGTGCGTGTGTCTGTGTGTGCGTATTTACAGCTGAAAAGCTGAATAAAGAGAGTTTTGTATGCTCAGTTCTGTCCTGCCGTCCTTCTGTGCTCCACCCCTTTACACGAACTGCCACAGTGGTGCCGAAACCCGGGAATGAGCACAGAAGACCACAGCCCCATGGAGTCCTCCACCTTCGCCGACCTGATCCACGCCTTCGCCACGGCCCAACAGAGCCAGCACCAGGGGCTGCTCGCCCTCCGAAAGGAGCAAGAACAACGGTTCGAGGCCCTGGTGCTGGCGCAACAGGAAGATCGTCGGGCGTTCCGGCACCTCCTCGCGTCGGCGGGGTCCACCAACTCCACCGCCGCGGGCCCTTCCCCCCTCACCCTCACGAAGATGGGCCCGCAGGACGACCCCGAGGCATTCTTCACGCTCTTTGAGCAGGTAGCAGAGACCTCGGGGTGGCCGGTGGAACAGCGCGCCGCGCGCCTCCTTCCCCTGCTAACGGGAGAGGCGCAGCTGGCCGCGCTACAGCTCCCCGCCGACCGCCGGCTGGCCTACGCGGACCTTCGCCGGGCCGTCCTCCAGCGGGTGGGGCGCACCCCAGAGCAACATCATCAGCGTTTCCGCGCTCTGCGCTTGGAGGAAGTCGGCCGGCCGTTCGCGTTTGGCCAGCAACTCCGGGACGCCTGCTGGCAGTGGTTGAGGGCCGACAGCTGCGACGCCGAGGGACTCATCGACCAGGTGGTACTGGAACAGTTCGTCGCGCGTCTACCAGCGGGAACCGCAGAGTGGGTCCAGTGCCACCGCCCGGCGTCGCTGGATCAGGCAATCGAGCTGGCGGAGGATCATCTGGCGGCTGTCCCGACGGCAGGACAGCAGACGACCTCTTCTCTTCTCTCTCTCTCTCTCTCTTCCTCCTGTGTCTTCTCCTCGCCCCATTCCCCCACCGCGGAGACGGGGGCCGGCGCCACCTCAGCCGGCCCGCCGCACCCGCGGTGCCCTTCCGTGTCTCCCTTCTGTGTCTGTCTCTCCCCCCCCCTCAGGTGAGTGAGCCCCAGAGCACTAGTGCAGAGAGGAAGCCTGGGCCGGTTTGCTGGCGCTGCGGGGAACCGGGCCACCTCCAACAGCAGTGCTCGATAATGGAGGTGGGCGCGGTGGTTCGGATCCCCAACGCGCCAGGAGCCGCCCTCGATCGGGCCGGAGCGTATCGCATACCGGTGAGTATCCAAGGGGATACATATCAGGCGTTGGTGGATTCTGGCTGTAATCAGACCTCAATCCACCAAAACCTGGTGCAAGACGAGGCATTGGGGGGAGCACAATTGGTGAAGGTGTTATGTGTGCACGGGGATGTTCACAACTACCCTTTAGTGTCGGTCCACATTATTTTCAGAGGGGAAAAATTTATAGTGAAGGCGGCGGTTAATCCTCGCCTTACCCACTCTTTAATTTTGGGGACTGATTGGCCGGGATTTCGGGGTTTAATGACGCACTTGGTCAAGAGTGGGTCCTGCCATTTGACAGGGGGAGGTCCCAGTGTCGCTTTGGCGGGAGCAGCTGTCACAGAGCCGTCTACGTCATCTCCGCGCCAGAGTGAGGAGCCGCCGGCTCCTCCTCTCTCTATTGGGGAATCCCTCGCGGATTTCCCGTTAGAGCAATCGCGAGACGAGACTCTGCGGCATGCGTTTGACCAAGTGAGAGTAATCGATGGTCAAACGCTCCCGCCGAACGCCACCCCGTCCTTCCCCTACTTCGCGATTATGAAGGATAGATTATACCGAGTGACGCAGGACACTCAAACTAAAGAGCGAGTCACGCAGCTGTTAATTCCGAAGAGCCGCCGGGAATTGGTATTCCAGGCGGCTCACTTTAATCCCATGGCTGGACACTTAGGGCAGGATAAAACACTAGCCCGAATAATGGCCCGATTCTATTGGCCGGGGATTCGCGGCGATGTCCGTAGGTGGTGTACGGCATGCCGCGAATGCCAGTTAGTAAACCCAGCGGCCATTCCAAAAGCGCCTTTGCGCCCTCTACCGTTAATCGAGACCCCGTTCGAAAGAATTGGCATGGATCTCGTCGGGCCATTAGATCGGTCAACACGAGGGTACCGCTTTATATTGGTTCTGGTGGACTATGCAACGCGATACCCGGAAGCAGTGCCTCTTCGCAATATCTCAGCACGCAGTATTGCGGAGGCGCTCTTCCGCGTCATCTCCCGAGTTGGAATCCCGAAAGAGATTCTGACTGATCAAGGCACCTCGTTTATGTCACGAACACTGAAGGAACTGTATGGGTTATTAGGTATTAAGCCGATCCGCACCAGCGTTTATCACCCACAAACGGACGGCTTAGTGGAACGGTTTAATCGCACCCTTAAAAACATAATTAAGAAATTTGTAAGTGAGGACGCGCGTAACTGGGATAAATGGCTCGAACCCTTGCTCTTTGCAGTGCGAGAAGTCCCCCAAGCCTCCACGGGGTTCTCCCCGTTTGAATTATTATATGGGCGTAAGCCGCGCGGCATTTTAGATGTGCTGCGAGAAAATTGGGAGGAGGGACTTTCACCAAGCAAAAATGAAATTCAATACGTTATTGACCTGCGCGCAAAACTCCACACACTCACACAACTAACCCAGGAGAATTTGCGGCAGGCCCAAGAACGGCAAACCCGCCTGTACGACAAGGGTACGCGCCTTAGAGAGTTTGCACCGGGAGAGAAAGTACTCGTACTGTTGCCCACATCGAGCTCTAAATTAGTCGCCAAGTGGCAAGGACCCTTTGAGGTCACACGGCGAGTCGGGGACGTCGACTATGAGGTGAAACGAACGGACAGGGGTGGGGCGCTACAGATTTACCACCTCAACCTACTCAAACTCTGGAACGAGGAGGTCCCCGTGGCGTTGGTGTCGGTGGTTCCAGAGAAGGCGGAGCTGGGGCCGGAGGTTCAAAAAGGAACATTAGCATCACGTCCCTCTCCGGTCCCCTGTGGAGACCACCTCTCCCCGACCCAACTCGCGGAGGTTGCCCAGTTGCAGACCGAGTTTTCGGACGTGTTCTCACCCCTGCCCGGCCGCACTAACCTCATAGAGCACCACATTGAGACGCCCCCGGGGGTGGTAGTGCGTAGCCGCCCTTACAGGTTACCCGAACACAAGAAAAAGGTGGTTCGGGAAGAACTCGAGGCCATGCTCGAAATGGGCATCGTCGAGGAGTCCCACAGTGACTGGAGCAGCCCGGTGGTCTTGGTACCCAAGGCCGACGGGTCGGTCCGGTTCTGTGTGGACTATAGAAAAGTCAACGCGGTGTCTAAATTCGATGCGTACCCAATGCCTCGTATTGATGAGTTGCTCGATCGGCTAGGCACGGCTCGTTTTTACTCGACACTGGATTTAACAAAGGGTTATTGGCAGATCCCCTTGACTCCATTATCCCGTGAAAAAACGGCCTTTTCCACACCGTTCGGCTTACACCAATTCGTCACACTTCCTTTTGGGCTGTTTGGGGCGCCTGCTACGTTTCAGCGGCTGATGGACAGGGTCCTCCGCCCCCACGCCACCTATGCGGCCGCGTACTTGGATGATATCATTATTTATAGTAATGACTGGCCGCGGCACCTACAACACCTGAGGGCCGTCCTTAGGTCGCTGAGGCGGGCGGGTCTCACGGCCAACCCGAAGAAGTGTGCGATTGGGCGGGTGGAAGTACGGTATCTGGGCTTCCACTTGGGCAACGGGCAGGTGCGTCCCCAAATTAACAAGACTGCAGCAATTGCGGCCTGCCCGAGGCCCAAGACCAAAAAGGGGGTGAGACAGTTCCTGGGGCTGGCTGGCTATTATCGTAGGTTTATACCTAATTATTCGGACGTCACCAGCCCGCTGACTGATCTGACTAAAAAGGGGGCACCAGATCCGGTCCAGTGGACGGAGCAATGCCAGCGGGCTTTTTCTAAGGTTAAGGCTGCACTGTGTGGGGGGCCACTTTTACACTCCCCTGACTTTTCTCTCCCTTTTATGTTGCAGACGGATGCGTCGGACAGAGGGCTGGGGGCCGTTTTGTCCCAGCAGGTGGAGGGGGAGGATCGCCCTGTCTTGTACATTAGCCGCAAGCTGTCGGTGCGTGAGGGGCGCTACAGTACCATCGAAAAGGAGTGCCTGGCAATCAAGTGGGCGGTCCTCGCCCTCCGGTACTACCTGCTGGGACGCCCTTTCACCCTCTGTTCGGACCACGCGCCCCTCCAGTGGCTCCACCGCATGAAGAATGCCAATGCGCGGATCACCCGTTGGTATCTGGCACTCCAACCCTTTAACTTCAAGGTGATCCACAGGCCGGGGGCGCAGATGGTCGTGGCGGACTTCCTCTCCCGTCAAGGGGGGGCGGAGTCGGCTGCGGGCCGGACGGCTGCCCGGCCTGAGTCGGGCGGTGGGGGTATGTGGCAGCGGGGGCGTGGTCTAGCATCGGTCTGTGACAGGAGGGCGGAGTCGGGGAAGTTAAATGGCAGAATCATTTCACCTGTTGTTAATTGATGTTTGTGTGTCTTCCCAGGGACCGCGCCCTTCTTAAGGAGAGAGAGTGAGAACAGAGGGACTCTCTCGATAACCAGACAGCTAATGTGTGTGCGTGTGTCTGTGTGTGCGTATTTACAGCTGAAAAGCTGAATAAAGAGAGTTTTGTATGCTCAGTTCTGTCCTGCCGTCCTTCTGTGCTCCACCCCTTTACACGAACTGCCACAATAATTTAAAGAACATTACACGGTGGTGCGAAGATATGACATTTTCCTTCTCATGTTGAAAATATTTTCACTCGTGAGTATGTTTGCATGACCATATAACATCCTCTATATACAGTATATGATATAATTGTAAAAAAAAAAAGTTAAAATAATCATTGTACAAAATTTCAGGTCTATAATATTCTACTTATTTACATAAAAATATGAAAAGCACAAATAAACGTGAACGATTCAGACTTTTATTAAGGCAGATTTCCAGATACACATCCAGGACTCCTATTCACAGAATGTTCTTATTAATCCTTCTGTATCCTTTCAACACATTTATTTCTACAGAGTTATCTGACTGTATACTGTAATTAGAAAAATCCTACTATCTAATGTCACCCAGAAGATAACAGGTTTCCTTTTGGATCCTTCTTCATCACGTCTCAGGGACTTTTTCCTTTCTCCGTCACCCCTGACGTGGATGGGAATTGTTCCACATCAGGAATCCTGTAAAGCTGCGTTGCTGTGACAATCTTTTCTTAAACACACCACACAAATAAAATACAACTGATAGAATTGTAGTCGATGTCATTGAAAACAAGCTGAGATTTCCTTCAGATTTCCCTCATTAACATACGTTTTTATTGTCGCATCCCCCCCTACTCTCATTCTCCCCGACTATCTGCCTGAAAAGATTGTGGTAATGAAACGGCCCCTGTTGAGTATTTTAAAAGACCTCAAAGATCTATAAACAGACAAGAGCTAAAGTGTATCTCTAGGGCAAAGACGATAGCATTACAAATTGAGCAGCTTGTAAACTGTCTGTACATTTGATGGAATAACATTTAATGATGGTCCAGAGGGAATCGGGTTATTCTGAGCTTTCTGTCCCTTCTGGCAAATCTTCCAGCCCTCGGGATAAAACAGAGTTCACCAAGATATAAGCTGTGATAGTTTTCCATATCAGGATACATACAAAGACTCATAAAGTGTCTTGTAATTAACATTATTTACTGTATTCGTTAACTTTAAATGTTAACAGAAGTAACAAATTAACATGTAGTCGCCTAATTAAAGTGTTTTTTTTCTTAAACACACACACACACTGATAAACGTTTATTCAATCCATGACTAAAAATAAGTCAGTATAAAGAATAAATGACAGCGGTGTTACGAAACGATCTTTTACAGAGAGGTTGAATTCTCGGATCTGATTGGTCAGTTTGTGTGCATTATTTGTGTATAACAGCACGACTTGGACAGTATTTACGGTGTAACATGAAAACATCTAGGTTTATCTTCATGGAATGGAATATATTCATTTTATTCTATCCACATTCACTGGATATGAGCAATCATGCGCTCTGATTGGCTATTCTACTACTAGGATATCAGCTCATATACCGTGAGTAGAGAAAAACAAAATGGCGGAGCGTGTCGCTGAACCAACTGAGGACAAAATAAATTAAAACTCTACTCGAAAACAAAACCACAAAAAATACAAAAAAGCAACAAAATATGGAATGAAAATATTTGATGGGAAGAACATCTCATCTCATTATCTCTAGCCGCTTTATCCTGTTCTACAGGGTCACAGGCAAGCTGGAGCCTATCCCAGCTGACTACGGGCGAAAGGCGGGGTACACCCTGGACAAGTCGCCAGGTCATCACAGGGCTGACACATAGACACAGACAACCATTCACACTCACATTCACACCTACGCTCAATTTAGAGTCACCAGTTAACCGAACCTGCATGTCTTTGGACTGTGGGGGAAACCGGAGCACCCGGAGGAAACCCACGTGGACAACATGCAAACTCCGCACAGAAAGGCCCTCGCCGGCCCCGGGGCTCGAACCCGGACCTTCTTGCTGGGAGGCGACAGCGCTAACCACTACACCACTGTGCCGCCCTGGGACGAACATATCTTTTTTTATTTTTCAAGTATTATTATTATTTCAGGAATTATTATTATTATGTACCTTTAAGTTGGTTTGTTAAAACAAAAAACAAACTAAAAACTCTATTCGAAAACAAAACTCCAAAAAGTGCAACAAAACAAACCAAAAACAAAACATGGAATGAATGTATTTGATGGGAAGAACGTATCTTTTTATTTATTTTTCAAGAAATAGTCATTTCGCCGGTTTGTTTGCATTCTAAGCAGAAATTATTTTGTCAGACGTTTTGTATAAAGTTTTTATTTATCAAATTTGCAAAAAAAAAGTGACTCAATTTTGTGGAATAACTGTTAAATATTTATGGAAGAAGAGTCTCGAGTGTCAGGGCTTTGTAACAGTAACGGTGCTCTCAGCACGATAACGTCTTCAGGACAGAGGAGTTCACTGTATACTTTACAGTTTCTCAGTAAAATGGCAAACAGCAAGTGTCTTTTATTAAAGACACAAAAAAGAGATGCTGGTAATGGAATAACGGTTTATTGTTGCTATAACGTAAGCAATAACAGGAACTAACCCATCTTACAGACATTCCACATCATTAAATCTTATATTATCTTATAATAAATCTTATAATAAACCTTATATGTAAAAAAAATTACAATTATTTGCCAAAGGTGAAGTGAATATCAATGAATAATTAACAGTTATTCCACGAAATCTAGTCGTACATGAGCCGATAGCCGACGAGGCGCGTAGCACTGAGTTGTCTATAATCCATGTATGATGAGATTGAGTGGAATAACTGTTTTATTCACTGGATTTTGATAAATTATTTTTATTTTTTGCAAATTTGATAAATAAAAACTTTATACAAAACGTCCGACAAAATAATTTCCGCGTAGAATGTAAACAAACTGGCAAAGTAACAGTAGGAATTTGTGAAAAATGTGATGATGATAATAATAATAATAATTCTTGAAAAATAAAATATGTTCTTAACATCAAATACTTTCATTCCGTGTTTTGTTGCTTTTTTTGTATTTTTTGGGGTTTTGTTTTCGAGTAGAGTTTTTAGTTTGGTTTTTGTTTTGGCAAACCAACTTAAAGGTGCATTACCACACTGAAAATTTTTTTTTGTTCATTGTAAAAAAAATCCGTTGTTTTTACGGAAAAATACTAGCAGCTGTGGTTGCCAGAATAATCCTGTTAAAAATACAGTGAAATGTAAACAACATTACTGAATAACTTGTACATTTCACTGGGATTCCATGTACAATTAATGATAACTAAATGTAAATTTTACAGGTATTCAATGTACAATAATCAATACATAACTGTTAATTTTACGGATATTCATAGTACAATAAAAAAGCATCTAGGAATGAATTGCGAGTGTTCTCGATTATTGTTTTCTGTGGCTCCAAAATGATGGTTACAAGCAATGATCTACTAGACAGATATTTTATTTGATTTAGAGTTTTACGAAATGTGCCGGAGAGCCTCTACTGACATTTTTTATTTTTTTAACAGGGCAATGATGTAATTTTAACTATCACATTCTGTTTTAGTATTACAGTTTGTCTGTGTTTAAACTACAACAATTTGTAAATTCTACAAAAAAATATGATCAATTCAACATATTCTTACTGTTAAATTAACAGTGGTATTTGGTTAGGAGTTTTACAGTATATTGATGTAAATTACACACTGCTTCATTGTTTTTGCATTTACAGTTTTTTTATGTCATGATTTTACATAAATTCACTGTTAATTCTACGGACATTTTTTACAGTGTTGAATGAACTTAATTTTATTTCGTCAAGTTTTTGCACTAAATTTCTAGATATATCATTTATGTTGACTGAACTAAAAGTTTTAAGTACATTCAAATTAATCATATTAGTAATCCTCAATTACTTTGAGTACATTAATTTAATTTCCTTAGTAAGTCCAATTAAACCCATTTTGAATGTACTTAAATAACTTAAATATGCTTTTTATATATTTTTTGTGCTCTTTCAAATCAACTAAATTGTTTAAATACTAAATCTTTTAATTTTGATGATTCTAATGAAATATTTTAGCTATAATTAGTCCAACTTTTAATACATTCAATACTGAGCATCATACACTATGCAGAACCACAAGAAGTGTTTTGACAACCAACTTTAATACGCTACAAATACTTAACATCTCACATCAGAGCAGTCTAATGACCCAAGAATCTTTTTATAAGATGAAGACCTGTAAAAGATAGTAGCAGAGATAGTAAACACTGTTTTTTTAACAGATACATGAATATGTTTGTTAAAGGAAAAAAAAAACACTTATGATGCTCTGATTCTGTAAACGAGCAAGAAAGAATAACTCTGACACATTTTAAGTGGAGTCTCCTGATCAGAGACCAGGCAGCAGACTAGTTCTCTCCCTGTTACACGTAAAGCTGTAGTTACCATTTCTGGAGCTACTGGTACGTTACCGTTTTTCCCCCCACAAAATATACCTATACCTTCCATTCAGAACATTACCAGGAAAAAAGGTTTCAGCAACAAAGTGGCCCACATCTTGGAAACAAACACAGGTTGCCTGCTCTGAAATTGCAATATTCTGGAAACTGCAAAGGTTCATTGAAGAACAGATATAATAAAACAAGTGGCTTTGTTGAGTGTCAGATGATTAATTCAAGTGAATGTCCTGTCACTCTGTTGGATGTTGGCCTGGGACAGACAAGAGAGGTGATACTTCATTACTGCCATAACATACAGAACTAGAAAAGCACTCGGAGAGCGCAGACCTCCGCCAAGAATCCTTTAAAAAAATCCAGGATCCAGAAGGTGATCCGGATCACTGCCAAAATTTAATGGATTGTTACTTGTGCCCACCCAGTCACACCTCTGGAAAAAATTTCAAAGCAATCCGTTCATTACTTTTTCCGTAATGTTGCTCACAGACAAACCAACAAACAAACCAACGCTACCGAAAACATAACCTCCTTGGTGGAGGTAACTAGCAGTAAGTTAGTTTGTTGGGTGTAATGTCCTCACCACTGGCTGTGGGATTACTTCTAACCTGTACACAAGCATTTTCTCATCTTTGTGGAACACTTACTGAAGTTGCATTCGAGATCACATTGAACATCCCTTAAACGATTAACAGAACCAACAAAGCACCACATAATGTCATTACAAGTGTGGCTGAAGAATTCCTACAGTCCAACACTGATTTTGTTCTTTAGCCCAAGGACCTTGGGAGAGTGCACTCACCAAGCGCACTGTTCACATTACTCCTGTTTTACAGCAACTGTATTAGTTGCCAATTATTTCTCGGATCAAATACAAAATCTTGCTTTTAACCTATAAAGCTGTTCATGGTTTCACCCCGGCTGCACGGTGGTGTAGTGGTTAGCGCTGTCGCCTCACAGCAAGAAGGTCCGGGTTCGAGCTCCGTGGCCGGCGAGGGCCTTTCTGTGCGGAGTTTGCATGTTGTCCGCGTGGGTTTCCTCCGGGTGCTCCGGTTTCCCCCACAGTCCAAAGACATGCAGGTTAGGTTAACTGGTGACTCTAAATTGAGCGTAGGTGTGAATGTGAGTGTGAATGGTTGTCTGTGTCTATGTGTCAGCCCTGTGATGACCTGGCGACTTGTCCAGGGTGTACCCCGCCTTTCGCCCGTAGTCAGCTGGGATAGGCTCCAGCTTGCCTGCGACCCTGTAGAACAGGATAAAGCAGCTAGAGATAATGAGATGAGATGGTTTTGCCCCTTCCTATCTCTGTGAGCTAATTCATTTGTACTGTCCCTCCCGCTCCCTCAGATCTTCTGACTGTTCCACGTTTTAAACTGGCATCTATGGGTGGTAGATCATTCAGTGTTGCTGCTCCTAAACTTTGGAACTCATTACCACAATCGCTTCGTGACTGTTCCACTCTCTCTTCCTTCAAAGTTAACTTGAAAACTTTTCTCTTTACCTCACACTACTCTTCCTAGTGTGGCTTTTTTTTTTTTTTGGTAACTCCTGTGTAAAGCGTCCTTGGGTTTGTGAAAGGCGCTATAGAAATTGAACTTATTATTATTATTATTATTATTATTATTAAAGCTTTCCCCCATCCATTTGCATGAGTACTTTCTGAATGAATTCATAAAAGCATCTCAGTTCCTTGGCGTAGGCTAGGTTCAGTGTGTAGATCACTCCAAGCATCACTGCACAAGCCTGGGCTTCAGATCCAGTGTTGTCCAGGATGATCACTCCTTCAAATAAAAATTCCAGTGTCATCATAACGTCCAGGATCTCCAATGTCCTTGCTGATGACATAAATGCCCATGGTGCACCGCTGCATGTCTGTCTGGATGTCATTTCCTTCGATGTCCTGCATATTTAAAGTAAATAGGAGAAAAGGGAAACATTTGAATACTTTGTCCACACAAGCTACATTTGTGCATCAAGTTGGTTTATGGGTATTATGTGATCCAAGGTGTGCTTCGACTCACATGAGCGAAAAGAACAAAGCATTTTACCATAGTGACCAATGCCGGGGTGGCCCTATACAGTATTTAGCCGGGACCATCCCCGGCCCAAACCATCAATGGTGGCCTGCTTGGAGCATGGGGAAAATAATTTTCACTAATTTTGGTCACTGATCTTATTCTTGCATTAATCATCAATTCAACTGCATTCTGCATTTTCACATGGCAGCCCAGACGCCGACAGCATCGCAGCAGATTAAATAGGCGCTACCAAATAAGGAAATTCTCCCCTCCCCTCTATTGCAGTTGGTTTGGTCCAAGACTCCTCCTCTGTATTGTGGGGAACTTAAACAACATTGGCGCGAAACAGCGCGCGTCAGTGATGGAGGGCAGAAAGAGGCCAGGTGGAACCGAAAGGGCGAAGCTTAAAAAAAGGAAGGAGGTGGCAGCAAAATGTGCCAAATTGACAGATATGTTCTCAAGACCAGCTGGTAGGTTACGAACGATATGGAGTATGATAACCCTGTTTGTTGATTTTATCAGTCTATGCTAGGCCTATAATGTGTCGATAGTTTGCGATGTCAATTCAGCTTTTTGATGTCATGTGAAATCTCGCAATTTACACGGTATAGATGTGGTGTATGTCTTAATTCTAAGAAGAACCGGACATTGCTTTACATCCCAGTTATTAACAATTTTAGATGAACAGGTCCCAAATGTGCTGTTGCGCGTTATTTCTTCATCCAGCCTATTTCATCTCGCTGTCACACCGTGCATTTCCACAGGCGTGCGCACATTGTGGTTATGAACACATAGGCCTAGAAGTCATATTTGATGTTAAATAATTGTTGTTAAATATATAACTTAGAAGAGGTGTATGCATATGCCAATATTCTAAGCAGAATCGAACACTTGCTTTAGCCTACATTTCATTTAACCATTTTTGAGTTGCCTAATGCGCCCTCACGCTTTATCTGCCGGTTGCTGAGTACCCAGCATTGTTGATTTGCCATTATTTTCGAGGCGTATGCGGCATGTAATGCACAAGCATTGGTTCAAATGCACGCGAGATGGGTGCTTTCGTTATTTTAAGACTATGTGACTAAAAATGTGTTGTGTAATTCGTCTTAAATAACGCGAAACAATCAGCCATACTCGCTGCTTTGCTATTTGGAGTGGCAGTCAGCTGGATTTCGCCCCCGACGTAAAAGTTAATTCCCACACCCGGGCCGAAGATGCCGATTTCTGAAGATGCATATCCTTTGGATGTGTTTTCAAATATTTTCACTAAGGAACTTTGGGACATGTTGGTGACACAGATAAATGTATATGCGGATTAGACACGCGGCCACACACCATCCAATTTTAAGTGGAGCCCCGTCTCATACTAGATGAAATCGTTCGTCGGTCTCTGCATTACGTTTGTGGTCATTAAACTACCGCGTAATGGAAGTTTTATTAACCCTAAAGTAATGCAGAGAACGACGAACAACATACATTGTCACTACCTGAATTTAAACCAAATAAAAAGCATTGTGAAAGAACAGTTATTTGTTTTATCTTTTTTAATGTACTCAAATTCCTCCTCCATTTCAAAGTGGCCTGAATGTGAATTAAACTCCCAGACTGAAAACAGGGCCCACTCCGGCCCTGATAGTGACTTTGACAGGTAAAGCAGCATGAGAAACATTACTGCATTTCAAATAATCTATTATAGTGCTCTGTAAGAGTAAATTATTCTTTTACACACAATAGACACCTTTGTCAGAAATGTAAACGATCAAGTGGCAAGCCACAACTACAGGACAAACAACTTTAGAAACTTAAATACAAGTTACATTCAAAACTGACTAAATAAAGCAAATACACTAACTTACCATATATACTCATGGATTAGATCAGCCTTTCTCACCCCGGGGTGCCGTCAAAAAATTATATATTCTAACATTGAAATAAATAAAATGAATTAAAATTCCAAAAAAACGATAGTTACACTAATACAGATCATCGCCGCCTCATGCATCATCAAAATTTGTCTCACGGCCCCCTTTGCCATGTCACAACATCACTGCCGGGGTCAGCATATGGTCAGCGTGACTGCGTATATTTTATATGGGGGTGCCTTGAGAATTTGCATACTTCTGAAGGGTGCCGTGACTGAAAAAAGGTTGAGAAACGCTGGATTAGATCTCCATCATTCTCGCCGAGGTAGAGGCAAAGCGCCCTAAGGACTGCTGCCCTTTTCGAATGAACATCACTTGTAGATTCCACTGATTAAAAACATTTCCAGACACTTGAATAATTACAATATTTGGATTTCTCAACGTTTGGTTATATTGTAAATAGCCTTATTCCTTTGATTAGAAAATGATAGTGATGTGCGGTTATATAATGTGTGACATGTATGGATGTGTAGTATGAGATCACAGTTTTACTTTGTAGTGTACGGTACACTGAGTGTCCCACCTGAGAAAATGGGCTGCTTTTGCTACCATCATCATTTTTTGGAAACGTGTCTTACAGTAATAATCCAGGCTGTTACTGAAACCAAAATGGCACACATATGACTAAATTTAAACAACACTGAATGAACATAGTTACCTCTTGTAAGATCTGCAGATGTTTGGCTAGTTTCTGGCCAGTGACCCCTCCCTTCTTCTGGAAAACTGATGTCAGCTGTCCAACTGTGCCATGAAGGTCGTCTCAAGTGGATGTGTTGTAATATGTTGAAATTCGGCATTTATCTGTTACACATTAAAGAAAGTGGCAGAAGACAAAGAGCACTGTGTTTAGTCATTTATGTAATGGTGATCCAAGAAAAGGCTACACTACGACCTGACCATTGACTGAGGTTGTTTTCATGGCATAAGCATTTGTGTACCATGTTTTAGTCAACTACTAACTAATCCTAACTAAACCCTAAGTAATCCATGAAGAGAAATACCATTTTTTAAATCATAACACATACGTACAGCCAAAATGCACAATGAAAAGAGGCAAATAGGATGGAAGCACGCATGTATTTACCTCATCAATATGGAAACGTGCAGGGTACCTCACTTTAAACTCTTCAGCACCTGGACTGGACTTCCATGCACCACCTCTTTTCTTCGGTAGGAGAACGTTTTAGACATCATCTCTCTTACGTTTGATGCCCTGTTTCTTTGTCTGACATCATTCAAAAGTTCAACTCTCAAAGTTTCCAGACTTTCATCTGTTTCACCAGTGGGATAAGAAGGACAATAGTTGACCTCTGCCTTTTTAGCTTTCTTTACATTTTTGGCTGGGAAGCATTCATCTCTTGACTTGTTTTTCAACGCATTAACAGTCACTTCAGGACAGCCAACGTTCCGCATCTTTGTCCGGTAATTAGTCAGGAGTTAAGTCACTTAAAGTCTGACCGAGTCAAAGCAAATTCAACTCACCATCTCTGATAGCCCGTCCAGAACCGGGCTTCAAACCGAATTAAAACCTAATTAAAATGAGTTGGTTCGTATCTAACCACACAGACAATAGATATCTTATAATGTATTAGGAGCATGTTAATAAGCTAGGTCACACATAGACATGTAGCTAGCTTAACCGTCCAATAGACTCATAGGCCGTAACTACTCCAGTTTCGATCAAAATATTTAAAAAATGTTAATACACCATGGTTAAAGTAAAACTACGACACAATGATTATTATTAAAGACTTACCCAAATAGGAATGACGAACCAAGGAATGACGGGTAAGGTGCACCTCACCTGGCAGGTCTCCACAGTGAGTAGGCTAACTGACCTGTGTGCCCCAAGATCCTGAAATGACGGTATGTTTGTGTGAATGCATGAAATTCAAACTTCAAACAGGATGGAATGTGCAAATTAGAATGAACTTAATTTTTTTGTTTTACATTTAATTGAATTAAATACGATTGTCATAATTTTGACATTATATATTGGAATTAATAACATTTTATAAGTGGAGTTAAATAAGGCGGCACGGTGGTGTAGTGGTTAGCGCTGTCGCCTCACAGCAAGAAGGTCCGGGTTCGAGCCCCGTGGCCGGCGAGGGCCTTCCTGTGCGGAGTTTGCATGTTCTCCCCGTGTCCGCGTGGGTTTCCTCCGGGTGCTCCGGTTTCCCCCACAGTCCAAAGACATGCAGGTTAGGTTAACTGGTGACTCTAAATTGAGCGTAGGTGTGAATGTGAGTGTGAATGGTTGTCTGTGTCTATGTGTCAGCCCTGTGATGACCTGGCGACTTGTCCAGGGTGTACCCCGCCTTTTGCCCGTAGTCAGCTGGGATAGGCTCCAGCTTGCCTGTGACCCTGTAGAACAGGATAAAGTGGCTAGAGATAATGAGATGAGATGAGATGAGTTAAATAACACAAATATTTCTATTAAAACATGCTTGATTAGTATATGTAACATTTACTAGGGGTCAGAATCACCACCAACTGGGCTGGAGTGTGGAACAGGAGATATGGGGGGGGGGGGAACTATATTCTTTTACCTATTTCTGTTTCTTTTAAATACTTGATAACAAAGTGATATGTAAATTATTGCTGGTGCACTGAATCAAAAGTGTTTTTAAATCAAAAGTGTTGATTTAAAAGAACTGAAAGATGCAGCAGACACTTTGTATTTATTTATGTGGGAAACACGCTCAGTATAATATGGATTTATCACAAAAATACATACGTGTGCATGTTTATTATTTTGAAAACCCACCAGCTGACTGATCTGGCACGTTTTAATTGTGCGACAGTAATGATGTAAATAACGCCGTGGCGGAGTAGCGTCCGAAAGCGTTGTTTTTTTTTTTTTTTTTGTATTTTACCAATGACCTCATGATGTAGTCCTCTATATAGTAATTCCCTATATAGTGATTAGGGAGTAGTGAATGAGTGAGTGATTTCAGACACAGCAAAGCTTAAAGTGAGTATTATAACTCTGAAATTAAAGGAAATCGTGATAGGAAGCCAGTGCAAGTAGTGCATTTGATCACTGCTACTGCCGATAATGCTAATCATTATGTTCAGTCTCGCAGCGCTCACTGAGTGGCAGCATTTTGCAACAATAATCTGTGTTGCACAGACCACTGGACATGAATTATATATGTTAAACATGGTGTTTGGAGCCATTTGGCTTCTGGTGAATTGCTATTAGCCTTTTGAATGGCAGTGTATTACTCGGTTCCTGTATATTGTAATTGCATGTGCAATTAAAAGCATTAGGTTATGAATTGTCTCTGCAAATGATAAGACTGGTGTCTGACATTATTATTTTTTTCCCTCTCTAACGCTAAAACCACTTGAAGCATACAGGCAATATTTGTTCCTCTCAAGCCTTGTGCTCCATTTGGCTAATCAGAAAGTGTGAAAGGGAATAGTTTAGGTTTAATGAACTGGACAAACATTTTATTATCATACCATTATAGATCTAATAGTACTCTTGAATAGGAAGAGACCAAGTGTGCAACAAATGCTTCAGACTCTAAAGGGTCTCGAATCAGCTAGTTGGTTGGGTAAAGGATAAATGTGAATCTGCGATGAGATTAGATTTTTTTCCCCTTCTGTTTCAGTTTATTGTTTTTTCGGAAACAGTTTTTTTTTTTTTTTTGTGCATCAAATGAAACATTGCCTTTCCCTGTGTACCTTGCCCAAATCAATTTGCATACTCACTCCACTGCAGAGCTAATTTCATAGGTTTATTTCCTGAAATGAACCCTCTTCATCAAACCCATTGATCCTCGGAAATCCAGAGCAATCTCACTGTTTGTATAATAAATTGACTTATGATTCAGGTATGGTTCAGGGTGAAGCGAGGGAGGGGTGGGTGGGTTGAAGAGCAAGAAAAATGTCTGTTTAGATCGTGGTGTGCGCGTTAGTGTGGTTAATTTAGAACATTTAAGCTCGGGAATGAGCTTCTCCATCAAATGGTCCTGCTTCCATTTGCATTCCTTGCATACGAGTCAATTTACGGCTGACCCGCACCATAAATCACTGACAGACTTGGGCTGAGTATGGGCCTCCAGACATTAGCCTGGTGCTCACTGCTTTAAAAAGCCAATTTAAAAGGCAATTTTCACAAAAAAAAAAAAAAAAAAATGGAGGGTTTGCTTACAGCTGAGTCTCCATGAGTTCAGCAAAATCTGAATTAACCCGTGTTACTATTAAAGAGATTATAATACACTCGGGTTTATGTAAAGTACATCCATTACGCTTAAAATTCTCTTTTATGAGCATCAAGTTTTAATAACAAAAGGCTTAATACTGGATGTAATAGGAATTATATATTTTTGTACCGCTGGAAGAACTGAAACTACACAAATATGTTTCTGGATGTGAAGGAGATCTCCAGCTCCTCAAAGGTAATGGAAACAAAAATTTTTGAACTTGTTTTGGACAGAGTGATCGTCAAATAAATAGAATCTTTAAGATTATATCGACACGAGTGTTTTACTGGGAAATACACCACTCGTATTTTTCATCCGAGCTCCATCTGGGACATGGAGAACCAAAACCGGGACATAAATCTTTGTACGTCACTTGTGACGAAATCGATGAGTGAGTTGTTTTGATAAATTTGTGTACTTTTTGTTTGTGAATGTGTCAATATAATAAAAAGAAAATCACACTTTAGCTTGAAGAAGCATGACGTTTATCTTCTCGTGTTGAAAAACTCGTATTTTTCATATGAAATACGTCACGGATCTGAGTGATACAATTAACAGTTATTCCACGAAATCGAGTCATACATGAGCTGACGAGGCTGTAAACAGTATACGACGAGATTGAGTGGAATAACTGTTTTATTCTATCCACATTCACTGGATTTTGAGAAACACAGCATTTTTATTTTTATTTTTTTCAAATTCGATAAATGAAAACTATACAAAATGTCTGACAAAATAAATTCCGTTTCGATTGCAAACAAACCGGCGAAATGACAGGAGCAATTTGTGAAAAATGAGATAATAATAATAATAATAATAGAAAAAAGATACATTCTTCCCACCAAATACTTTAATTCCATATTTTGTTGCTTTTCTGTATGTGTATTTTTGGGGCTTTGTTTTCAAGACGAGTTTTTATTTCATCCTCAGTTGGTTCATCAACACGCTCCGCCATTTTGTTTTTCTCTACTCGCGGGATATGAGCTGATATCCTAGTAGTAGAGTAGCCAATCAGAGCATATGATTGCTCATATCCAGTGAATGTGCATAGAATATTTCTTGATATTTCACTCTGATGACATCACTCCCAGTGTTTTCCCGCTGACTAGACGCGTGTTGTCAAAATGGTGAACCGGTTCAAAATTAAAATTCTTTTCACTAGCTTGGTGTGGAATTTATCTTCGTGCACTTTTTTTGTGGGACTGTGGGCAGCTATGCCATTGGAATTACATCCTGACCCTCTTTTGATGGACTTTTATTTTATTTTATTTATTGTAAAGCAACCTTGGGTGTGAGAAAGGTGATGACCTGGAATTTTGCAGATATAAACAAAATTCATGTACAGGCCCCAGGAAGGTTCCTGGGGGGCACAACATCCACCTACCCCCCTCCCTTAATGCCTTTCATGTTACATTTATCAACACAAACTCTCAACAGATCTTCACTAAACTTGGCAAATAGGTACAGGAGACAGCCACAATTTGGTAGAACTCAGAAATTCCATATTTGGGCCCCAGGGGTCCCTGGTGGGCCCCTAGGTGGTGGATGTTTGGATTTTTGTTTGTCTTGGGTTAACATCACCATTTCTCGACGGATCTTCAACATATTTGACGTGGAAGTCTGGGGGCAACCCAGAATTTTCCAAAACCTGCGCAACACCGGGTAACCTGCTAGGATAATATAAAGAACCTTACATGGTGGCACGAAGCTGCGAAGTTTATCTTCTCGTGCTGAAAAATATTTCACTCATTCACTTTGCTCATTGTGAATATGTTCACCAGTCAAAGATAAACTTCATATCTTCGCACAACCGTGTAACATCCTCTATTTACTCCACTATATGATCTTTATATTGTATTTATTGTATTGTTTTTATAACAATTCATACAGTATTTCTCTCATATTTCTAGATATTCATAGAAACAGGTCACTGAATTAAAAATGCATCACAAAAAAGAAACACAAAATATGTTTGTATTCAATTACTCGAAAAATAATGAATTCACATGATCATCACAGAAACCAGAACAACAGGGAGAAAAAGAAAAAAAAACCCTGAAAAATAAAAAAGTGCCCGAGGACTTTAGGACTCTGTTTACTTTGGCCTTTTTCTCCATCAATAACGTGCGAGTGAGAGAGTGGCTCAGCGGCTGCTCAGGCAGAAACCTGTGCTCAGTAAAAACAGCCTCCACACACCAGCAGCGGGCAGGCAGGAAATAATTGATGACCCCTTTCACGGGATCCTCAGACGGGTGTTGGGAAATCATTTTCAATCTTTGGCTTAGCAGATGAAACAAATGCTCCCAGCTTGCTTTGTCAATTCTCACTCCTTAGGTTCAAACAAAGTGGTTTTACCAGGGGACGGCCGTGAGGCGAGTGCGCGGGCAGCCATGCTGAAAATGTCCCTTGTCCTCCACAAAATGGTGCAATGTAGCATTTCATTTAGCAACACTTTGTTATTTGTCTTTGACAGAGTTGTAATAGGAAGAGCCTTCATATTCATTGACCAGGTGACCTTGAACTACTGCACGACTCGCAGTGGAGACACGAGCAGGGCCTAAGACAGCTCAAAACTATTTCCAGCCTGCACTGTGGACATAATGCACAGACATACAGCACAACACGACAGAGAAAGACAACGAGGGAGGGGATGGAGGGATGAGGGAGAGAAAGGAGCTTTAGGGAGGGTGTGAAGGGGAGAAAGTTGGGAAAGAAGAGAGATAAACCAAGAAGGGTCTGGGAATGCGAATAAATAAAATAAGTAAATCCATTATTTAAAAATGTGCAAACATTACTGTCAATATATTTTTTTAATTTTATCAAATATAACGTGATTATATCCACAGTCACTGGATATGAGCAATCGAACGCTCTGATTGGCTACTCTACTACTAGGATATCAGCTCATATAGACGACTTGCAAACACGTGATCAAAATGTGCTACGTCATGAGCGTCCGCCGTGATGGTGGATATACAAAGCAACGAGGACGGCAGCCGCTGAAAGTGTGTCTGTAAATAAACAATGCTGAATTTTCTCAGTATTACCACGATTTGAATGCTCGAGCAATGATTCGATACAAAGAATAGATAGATATGTGTGGGTTTTGACCCATATTATTTAAAAAAGTCAAATTTTTCTGAAGATAAGCTGCTTCTACCGACCATCGAGTACCCAGATATCACGTTCTATCTGGTTTGGCTGCCGAAGAATCGAGTCCGACCTTGGACAAAACATAGCCCATGTTCTGAGTGGGTGTCCAGTCTGGATCGTTTCTATCGTATAATTTTGTTGGCGCTCCTAGAAGCGAAATGGTAATACATGTGTTAAAATTATAACAATGACCGAGTGAACCATGACAAGAGAGAACGCTCATTTTATAGCAAAATTCTAGTAACACGAGATAAAATTCTTCCATGATATTACTGAGAAAGCTTTTGACTCTCACCTGAGATAAAATGATCACTGCAAACATGAGCTGTTTTGGTTTTAGCCTCTGTTAGATCAGCCCTGCCGATGTTTTTCAGCCGTGCTCGTCTCCTCTCCATACTAAGCCTCAGAGTTTCCTCGCCTTCTTTCCGAATCACGGACAGAATTCGAAAAAATCGGAACGTGCCACGGTCACGAGTACTGTTGTGACCACAACCATATACAGCACAAAGATATGACATAGCTAAAAGAATGCTTAAAGGAGAATTGAAGGCAAATCTTTTATCATCAAAATTCCATTTATCTCATTTTATTAAATATCGGAATGCATTTTTGATGGCTATTGTGTCACTGCTATAGCAGGTTATGAGTGTTTGAAATATGCTCTGTAATATATCAGTCCATATGTCAAAGCGATGGCCGTAAACGAGATTCACTGAGACCTGTGCAAGACATCATTAGACAGAAGTAAAACGTACAATGCAAATCAAAGTGACCGACATCTGCCAACGTTGTCAAAAGACGCGCGCGCCCTCTTTCGAATGCTGATGTAATCAAGCTGGAAGTTTTGTTTGTTTTGATAGCAATCAGGAAAGTTTGAAACAAGTAGGCAGTAATTGTCATTTAAACTCATTTTTGTGCAATACTTCGTTTGGAAAACAGTTTTCAAAATGGTGGCACTGACATCTGGCTGACACTTAATGTTTCAAAGTCTCTCACAAGTCTCGTGAAGATCGCGTGGATAAGCGACGCCTGCCGTGGACCAAATGAACTAAATTCAACATGGCTAAAAGCCGAATAGATAGTTTTCACATGACATCACAGAGTCTGGGATTCCCTAGTGGCGGCCATCTTGCGGGTCAAGCTTACCATATGGGTCACTGAGCACACGTTGTAATGCGCGAGTACAAAGTCTTCAAAAGAACCCAAGCAAGCTATTTAAAGCTAGCAATGGTGCACACCTGTTGTATTCACGGCTGTCGTAATAGGTCAGATGATGACGTCAAGCGGAGCTTTTATGGAATTCCCACTGTACGGGAGCACGAAGGCGAGCAAACAAAGAAACTCAGCATACAAAGGAGAAATCTATGGCTTGCGAGAATCAACCGCAAGGATTATCAGCCTTCCAAACACAGCAAAGTCTGCTCCGATCATTTTATAAGTGGTAAGTTGTTTAAATAAACAATCAATTGTGTTTAAGTTTGTTTTTGGAAACCAAAACATCATGTGAACAATCTCTGGAGAATGCCTAACTGGAACCGCTGAGTGTACGTTTACATTGTAATGTACACTTAATATCGCTCGTTTGTCACGTTTCTATTTGAAACTTGTCACTTCACTCACGCAAGGGTCATTTTTGAAAAACATTTTAGGTCTATTCTGTATGATTTGATTTGTGTTTGGGATGCAGACAGCGCACCTTTTGGCGGATGCCGCCTGAATCGCGCAGAGCCGATTTTTTTTTTTAGGGGGGGCGTTGGAGTGTCTGATTATAATTTCAAAGTAAATTCTGTATTAAAATTACTAAATAAGCAAATCCGTTACAGTCCATGAAACAGGAAGTATAAGGATGAGAAAAAAACAGTTTAAATTGGAAAGCTGCGCACATTTGCGCAGCCCGAGCGGTGTGCAGGACTGCGCAAATGTGCGCAGCTTTGCGATTTAAACTGTTTTTTCTCATCCTTATACTTCCTGTTTCATGGACTGTAACGGATTTGCTTATTTAGTAATTTTAATACAGAATTTACTTTGAAATTATAATCAGACACTCCAACGCCCCCCCTAAAAAAAAAAATCGGATCTGCGCGATTCAGCCGTGAAAAAGGCGGCATCCGCCAAAAGGCACGCTGTAGAATATATAAAGTTGTATATATCATACAGCCTTTAAAGTTTGATGAAGTCAGTTTCAGGCTTTGGAGCAGGCTTTGGCAGTTTCAGGCTTTGGCAGCCTTGCATAGTCACTTGAAAATGCATCTTTGTCCACTTCGTAGGGGTCAATTCCCCCAATCAAGGCCAGTTTGGCTGCATACCGTTGTCGTGAGATGTCGTCTAATGTATCTATATACTTCTGTTTGCTTGATTTTGCTGACATTGATCTTTATTTTAGAAAACTGACTATATAACTTCATAAATTCATCCGAGATAACGTAGCTGGTAATGGCGATGGTCCGTTTTGTTTGCCCCACAAGATGGCGGCTGGAGGGCGTTCCCCGGAATGCCGTGACGTCAGTGAAAACTATCTATAGGCCGATAAGTATAATATTTAATTGCAATTAGTTGCCAATACGAGTCACGATATAAGGTTACTAAAACCTAAAACGTAATTGAATAACACGTTAATTAAGAAATAAAGCAAGTTTAAAAATGACTTCAGTTCTCCTTTAAAGCAGTGGAAAAACAGAGAGAGTTGCGCACGTGTGACTGTGTTTTGTATGGAATGTCGCTTGACCTTCCAACATGGCTGACATCCGGGTTTCTATTTTGCTTTGACATCACTTGCAAGTCAAGGATACCCTGAGTAGAGAAAAACAAAATGGCGGCACATGTTGCTGAACCAACTGAGGATGAAAACAAAATCCTAAAAAAGTACAAAAAAGCAACAAAATATGGAATGAAAGTATTTGATGGTAAGAACGTATCTTTTTTATTTTTCAAGAATTATTATTATTATAGCATTTTTCACAAATTGCTCCTGTCATTTTGCCGGTTTGTTTACATTCTAAGCGGAAATGATTTTGTCGGACGTTTTGTACAAAGTTTTTATTTATCGAATTTGCAAAAAATAAAAATGCTGTTTCTCAAAATCCAGTGAATGTGGAGAGAATAAAACAGTTATTTCACTCAATCTTGTTGTACATGGTCCTGCCGTACGTGGCTTGGTGCTACGCGCCTCGTCAGCTATCAGCTCATGTACGACTCGATTTCGTGGAATAACTGTTCTATATTTAATTAATAATAATAATAATAATAATAATAATAATAATAAATTAAATATTCAAATCAGAGAAATGAGTGTTTTTATGTATTCACTGATGTAACTGTGAGCAGGTGTGTGTGTATCCGTACAAGCTTTTAATCTAACATGCCATACTTCATGGGACATTACAACATTACACACTCTCATGTTGGGGACCTCTTTGTCGCCTACCAGTGTGTGTGTGTGTGTGTGTGTGTGCGAACCAAAGCAGCAGCCTATTCTGCAGCAGTGAGGCCAGAAGTGTGCTGCATTACCAAGACAATGTGCCATATGGAGAACAGAAGGCTCTCCCTCTGCCGTATTCAGCTGTAGCCAAACCCTGGCATACCCCCAGCAGACCCTCGTCCCTGTCCTCACACTGCGGTCACTCGGAGGTTAGCGCTTTAGCATAACAACTGATGAAAAGGGAAAAGTCATTTCATTTCCATTTAGAGCCATTATTGCTCTGAACACTGGGGGAAGGGGCGGCGTCTGTCCAACATTCAACAACACGTCTAAAGTCAAAAGACTGGCTGCTTGAGGAGATAATGAAAAGATCATTTCGAGCTTCCTGTCCTCAAAAGATAAAAGATGGCGGATATATCTTTAAACTCAATGGGGACTGAAAAAAAAAAAAAAAAAAAAAAATAAATAAATAAATAAATAAATGTCCAGACAGTATTTTGGTTGCTGCTTTAGTGTTCATGTAACGTCTAATTTACATGTTAATGTTCTTTTGCAAGACGGAAACTTAACTTGCATTTTCTTTTAAGATCAACAGTAAAGAGACTTTTTAGTCCCATTCTGATTTTAAACATTAATCATTTGTGTACTAATTCAATTTCAGGCCTCAGCGAATATTTCACAGTTAATATGTGCATATAACTTGTAAAGATATCAGCCTATTTATTTACACTCACCGGCCACTTTAATTCTTGGGTTTCACGTGACGTCACATCCGTCTCATTAGTTATTCAAAACTTTAGCTGGTGCTCTACCAAAGCTCAGTTGACAAAGCGTTTGTACGGAGAAGGTGCATTGCTTGCATGAAAAATGCCTTACGCTTGTGTTGTTTTAGGTTGTTTGAATCGATCAAACCATGAAACTGATAAACGTTTCTTCAGGGTTCCCCGTGAACTAATAAAAAAGGGTGAATGAACACAGGATTTCACAAAAAGACGTCGAGAAAGGTGGCTAGTACTTCAGTAGCCTGGTCCCGCCCATCCTAAGTGTGACGCAACACGAGGGCCTGTTGCGAGCTTAGTCTGGCAAGGCAAGCTATCTCCAGCTCTTCCAAGCTCCCGAAAAATCGGGAGCCAATCAACTTTGAGCATCTCCAACGGCCCTGGGTAGAGGCGTGTTCAAGGCAGTGACATAGTAGAACTGCGACCGGAAGCCATAGATTGTTTACAGAATCTATGCCGGAAGCGCTTCATTCACTAGAAACATTACGAACATGGAGCAGCGGCAAGCCTTTGACACAGCGGTAGATGGTGTATTGAAAGCATTCAACGGGAAGTTCTCATTGAAAACGGAGCAAAGAGCAGCCCTGGAGGTATTTATCTTCTTCCTGTTACTCAAGCAGTTTCCGTCGCGTCACATACGTCAGAGGAAAGAGTGATGTGATTGGTTTAAGCTTCGTCACAGCCTTTTCTGGCTTCGACCAGTAGCAAACTGAGGCATTTCAGGGAGGCGGGTCAACCACGCCTTTGGGAAACGGTTCGGCTTAATATCTTTGCCAGACCAAATGCTCGCAGAACTTTGAAGTCGCGTTAGCCAGACTAGTACTTCAGTACTTTAACTTAAGTAAAAATTTGACTGGACAACTTTCACTTGTATCGGAGTAACATCTGTACTTTGACTTAAGTAATGAAGTTGGGCACTTTATCCACATCTGCAACGAAGTAAAGAGAAATGACATCCATCATTACTTTAAGACATGAAGAAGTGTCTTTTAATTCATACAAATAAAGAAAAAAACATTGAATTCGAAGGCGTGTCCAAACTTTGGACACATAGTGTACATGTAGCTACGATCCAGTACTTTAGTGTTCGCGCTCTAAAAGCACAATGAGTCTCTGTACTGGAAACGCACTGATGTACTACTCATTTATAGATCTTGTGTTGAGCTGGTGGATCAAGTGTAAAAATAATTTTATGATTTATTTATTTATTTATTTATTTATTTATCTATTCATTCAGGAACATGCACATTTCCAGAAGCAGCAAGTATTAAAGTGAAGTAAAGCAATACAATTATATCTCATCTCATTATCTCTAGCCGCTTTATCCTTCTACAGGGTCGCAGGCAAGCTGGAGCCTATCCCAGCTGACTACGGGCGAAAGGCGGGGTACACCCTGGACAAGTCGCCAGGTCATCACAGGGCTGACACTAATGGCCCTTTTCCACTACCCTTTTCCAGCTCACTTCAGCTCGCTTCAGCTCACTTCAGCCCGACACGGCTCGCGTTTCGACTATCTAAGAACAGCACGACTCAGCTCGCTTCAGCCCTGCTTAGCACCCAAAACTCGCACGGTTTTGGAGTGGGGCTGAAGCGAGCCAAACCGAGCTGAGTGAGCCTAGGGGCGTGAGGAGACACTCCCCTGTGCACTGATTGGTGAGGAGGAGTGTCCTCACATGCCCACACACGCCCCGCGAGCACGCTGGGATCTGTAAACACCGTAAACCCGGAAGAAGAAGAATTACGAGAATTATGAAGCCTTATGCGCCTCGCCTCATCTATACGCTCTTGCCAGTATCTGTTGGCATTGTCGGCGACAACAAGCCACAGCACCAAGACCAGCAACACTAACGACTCCATGTCCTCCATGTTTATTGTTTACTCTCCGGGTTGTGAGACTACCGCTTAAAAGATCACTGATGTCACTGTTTGCGCCGCCTAACGACATCACCTGACGTCCACCCACTTTCGCTAACTCCACCCAATGTGTCCACCCACTTCCAGCCAGCACGGTTCAGCGCGGTTATAGTCGAAATGCAACTCCAACAGCCCCGCTCAGCTCGACTCAGCCCAACTCAGCACGGCACGGCTCAGCCGCGTTGGTGGTGGAAAAGCGGCAATAGACACAGACAACCATTCACACTCACATTCACACCTACGGTCAATTTAGAGTCACCAGTTAACCTAACCTGCATGTCTTTGGACTGTGGGGGAAACCGGAGCACCCGGAGGAAACCCACGCGGACACGGGGAGAACATGCAAACTCCGCACAGAAAGGCCCTCGCCGGCCACAGGGCTCGAACCCGGACCTTCTTGCTGTGAGGCGACAGCGCTAACCACTACACCACCGTGCCGCCCACACACATATATATAAACACATTACCGATACACTGCCAAATAGCTGCTATATTCATGATATCTATGCACAGCTATTTTTTCTGAATTAGTCTCATACAGTGGATATAAAAAGTGGACACACCCTGTAAAAATGATAGATTTTTCTGATGGAAAAAAGAGACCATGATAAATAATTTCAAAAAACTTTTCCCACCTTTAATTTGACCTATAACCTGTACAATTCAATTGAAAAACAAACAAATCTGTTTGGGGGAAAAACATAAAAATAAAAAATAAAAAATGTACAATAAGCTGGTTGCATAAGTATGCACACCCTTAAACTAATACTTTGTTGAAGCACCTTTTGATTTAATTACAGCATTCAGTCTTTTTGGGTCGGAGTCTTTCAGCCTGACACATCTAGACTTGGCAATATTTGCCCACTCTTCCTTGCAAAAGCGCTCCAAATCTGTCAGATTGCGAGGACATCTCTTGTGCACAGCCCTCTTCAGGTCACCCCGCAGATTTCCAACTGGACTTAGGTCTGGGCTCTGGCTGGGCCGTTCCAAAACTTTAATTTTCTTCTGGTGAAGCCATTCTTTTTTTTATTTTGATGTGTGCTTGGGGTCATTGTCATGCTGAAAGATGAAATTCATCTTCAGCTTTCTAGCAGACACCTGAAGGTTTTGGGCCAAAATTGACTGGTATTTAGAACTTTTCATAATTCCCTCCTCCTTGACTAAAGCCCCTGTTCCAGCTGAAAAAAAAAAAAAAAAACACCCCAAAATATGATGCTGCCACCACCATGCTTCACCGTGGGTATGGTGTTCTTTTGGTGATGCGCAGTGTTGTTTTTGTGCCAAACATACCTTTTGGAATTGTGGCCAAAAAGTTCAATCTTGGTTTCGTCAGACCATAACACATTTTCCCACATGCTTCTGGGAGCGTTTATGTGTTTCTTTTTGCAAAATTTAGCCGGGCCTGGATGTAGTCCAGACACATGGCAAATACGGGAGATTATTGTCACATGTAGTACACAACCAGTACTTGCCAGAAATTCCTGCAGCTCCTTCAGTGTCGCTGTAGGCCTCTCGGCAGCCTCTCTGACCAGTTTTCATCTTGTCTTTTCATCAATTTTGGAGGGACGTCCAGTTCTCGGTAACGTCACTGTTGTCCCATATTTTCTCCACTTCTTGATGACAGTCTTCACTGTGTTCCATGGTATATCTAATGCCGTGGAAATGTTTTTGCACCCTTCTCCTGACTGATACCTTTCAACAATGAGATCCCTCTGATGCTTTGTAAGCTCTCTGTGAACCCTGGCTTTTGCTGGAGGATGCAACTGAGTAAATGTCTGAACTTTATTTGGGGTTAATCAGAGTCGTTTTAATTGATGACAGGTGTGAACCCAAAAAGACTGAATGCTGTAATTAAATCAAAAGGTGCTTCAACAAAGTATTAGTTTAAGGGTGTGCACACTTATGCAACCAGCTTATTGTACATTTTTTATTTTTATGTTTTTCCCCCAAACAGATTTGTTTGTTTTTCAATTGAATTGTACAGGTTATAGGTCACATTAAAGGTGGGAAAAGTTTTGAAATTATTTATCATGGTCTCTTTTTTTTTTTTTACATCAGAAAAACCTGTCATTTTAACGGGGTGTGTACACTTTTTATATCCACTTGTATGTGACTCCTTATCTGACTGACGTGTTGTCATGATTTTCGACATTTTATCTCCAATTGTTTGAAAGATGTCATCACTTAAGGTCATGTAATTACTGGTTCGGGTGGTGTTGATAATTGTCCCATCTGCATGTCATAAATTACAACTGAATCATCATCTCTGTCTGATGGCTTAAGGACACTGCAGGGTCCTTTAAACGAGACAGAGGCCAATTGATCCTTTGCCGTAAATGCTTTTTTCAATGTTAATAGCCTAATTTGCTCTAATGCGTCACCGTGATGTTTTGTTATCCAAGGACGTGCTTGGATTTATAGCTTCACTTGAAGAATGTCGGGCAGCGCTAACTGGAAAGTGGGACTTCCTGTATAAAAATGTAGGGCATTCTTAGGGAAGTTGATGATCACACTGAGCATTATTTCGTTTTGATTTGCTCTCCTTGAGGGTAATTATTGCAGATGAATTTGGCTTTCCAGGCTTGTGAGTGCGAACTTTTGCCATATCCATTTCCCGAATGGAATGTCTCTGGCTAATAAAGTGGCTAATAACACTGAAAGCCTGTGATGAGAGCAGTGTGTGGTGTATCAATACGGGTTTCCTTGGCCCTTCGAAATCCTCTCTGCTTGTGGTGATGCCAGTCATTGTGTAAAGATTATTAGACTGCTCAACATTTGCTTTAGTAGCATATACAGTTGTGGTCAGAAGTTTACATCCAGTGACATGAATGTCATCTTGGATATGAATGTCATGACAATATTTGGGCTTTCAGTAATTTCTTTGAACTGTTCTTTTTCTGTGGCAGAATGATTGTACAGCATACAGCTTTAATTAAAAAAACACTCGAATTTGGTGCACAAATTTTAATTTTCTTTGGGTTTTCTGAAATCAACACAGGGTCAAAATTATACATACAGGGTCAACAATTTACATACGCTCACTTCGATGATTAATTCAGAGGTGCTGAAACTTCCAAAATGTCTCTTATCTTGCCAAGGCCGAGGTTTCTTAACTTCCTGTTCATGATCATGATTGACTACAGTTGGTAGCTTCTCTGTGCCTTCATAAAAAGGGTTTGTTTACAGCACTCACTGGATTGACCAATACACAGTAAAATGGGAAAGTCCAAGGAGCTCAGTGCAGATCTGAGAAAGAGGATCGGAGATGTACACAACTCCGGAATGTCTCTTGGAGCCATTTCTAAACAACTGCAGATCCCAAGATGAGTTCAAACAATTGTATCCAAGTTATTGTGAGGTATATTCATTTTGCCAAGCCACTTTGCTTCAAGAAAACCCAAACTGTCACCCTCAGCTGAAAGGAAATTGGTTTGGATGGGCAGGAACAACCTGGGAACCACCATGGCACAGCCCTGCCATGAACTGGAAGCTGATGGATCACTGTCTACAGTTCAGATCACCATGGACTAAGAGGCTGCTATCCAAGAAATAACCCCCTGATCCAAAATTTACACTTTCAAGCTTAACTAAAGTTTGAAGCTGACCACACGGACAAAAAAAAAGCCTTCTGGAGGATAGCTGTGTGGTCAGATGAGACAAAGATTAAGTTGTTTGGCCACAATGACCACCATGTACAGAGGGACACTGTACCAGCTGGTGGTGGTGGTGGTAGGATCATCATGCTCTGGGGCTGTTTTGCTGCCAGTGGAACTGGTTCACTGCACAAAGTGGATGGAATAATGAAGAAGGAGGACTACCTCAGAATTCTTCAGCATAAACCATCAGAAACTTGAACACCACTTGGAAGTTACAACAGGACAATGAACCCAAACACACATCACAGCTGGTTGTGGAGGATAAAGCAGGCTAACATTAAGCTTAAAACAAGTCCTGACTTCAACCCTGTTGAAAATATATGGACCGTGCTTATAAGTCGAGTCCATGCCAAGAAAAAAAAAAACACGGCACACTGCGTCACGTATCAAATGGATGCAAGAAAAGCAGGTCAATATATATATATATATATATATATATATATATATATATATATATATATATATATATATATATAAACGGGCAATAAACAAGCCACTACTTTATTTTGATTCCTTTTCTAATACTGCATTGCTATAATTTTTGTGGAGAAATGCAAACAAATTGACCGAGACCATAATATTATACTGTAGTCAAGTATTGCTGGGTTTCATGTGACGTCACATCCGCCTCATTAGTTATTCAAAACTTTAGCTGGTGGTCAACCAAAGCTCAGTTGACAAAGCGTTTGAACGGAGAAGGTGCATTGCTTGCATGAAAAATGCCTTACGCTTGCGTTGTTTTAGGTTGTTCGAATCGATCAAACCGTGAAACTGATAAAAGTTTCTTCAGGGTTCCCCATGAACTAATAAAAAAGGGTGAACGAACACAGGATTTCACAAAAAGACGTGGAGAAAGGTGGCTTTTGAACTTTTTACTGAAATCGAAGGGAGCCGCCCTTACGAAAATCTACCATGGTTTACTATGGTTTTACCATG